>NC_138239.1:1507500-1522500 GCF_964197995.2 Scardinius erythrophthalmus | reverse complement strand
TTGTTTCACTCTTATAATGTTGGCCTGTTGGATCCAATCCCTGTTCAATTAAAATTATTTGATGATGCAGCAATAAACTAGCTTGAGTGCATGTGTTTTTCAGCTTTTCTAATTTAAAGTCCCCCTGTGGTGAAAATACAGCGTTTAATGTTGTTTATGTGTCTATGTGGTGTTTTTAATATGCTTTAAGACAAACCATGTGTAAATTCATAAGTCGACACCATTGCTGAGTATTTCCTCCTTAAAACTGCAGTGAACCAAAGACAGTCTCAAAAACACGCTTTGAAATCGCTGGTGTTTCTGACGTCACAAACTACCTTGTAACCAATCAGATCAACGTGTGATCGTCAAGCAGTGGATCTCTGAGCGGAGTGAGTGAGTGGAGGCGGGGCTCATTTGCATATTCATAGAACCGCGAATACTAAATGAGCTAAAAGGGTGTCAAGTTACAGTCAAGATATTTTAAGGCGTGAAGAAGGAAAAAACTTTTAAATATGTAATTTTGGTGATCAAAGATGAGTTTTAAGGGATAAAATGATAGACTACAGGGGGACTTTAAAACATGATCAAAACACTAATCTATTTTAACGATAAGTGAGCAAGTGACAAATATCGGACAGCTCGAGAGTTTTGATTTTGCTTCAGTTTGAAACAGAAGAGCAGTCGCTTACCTGAGGTCGTGGCTCCATTCGGATTGAACTGATTTCCGAGGTTCAGGTCGAGGCGCGAGGCCGTCCTGCGGTTGCCGTTGTTATCGATAACCTCTGTGTTGACTTGCTCGTCTCTAGACGGACGTTTATTTCCATCGTCATCCTCCTCAGGCAGCAACACAATACGGTGGTTCATCTGGGGACTGGGAAGCTGAGAAGACATCGGTGACAGGACCGGAGACATGATCCGGAGAGTGTTGGTCGGAGGATAAGACACGTTAAAAACCCCGGAGATAGAGCTTGAAGTGGGGCTTCTGGTCCAGGAGCGAAGGGTCGAGCTTCTAGAGCTGGCGTCAATCGGAAACGACGGTTTCTTCTTGTGTAAACGATTGATCTCTTCCTGTCCAGATGCTTTCCGATAGATCCCCTCCACATCTAAGCAGGAGTGAGATACAGGTTCCTCAATCAGAGATCTTTCCATGTCTTTTCTTGCTGTGTTATTGAGACGCGGGTTGAGTCGATCGTCATTCCCTCCAAACGTCTCTTCTCGTTTAGTCCCAGAACTGTCGATACGTCCACGTTCGTTCCCGATCGGTTTCTCATAATCCAAACGGAGTTGGTTGTCAAACTCAGACAGCGCACCACAATCGATTTCGCATTCAAAGCGAGATTCCTCCATGAAATCCCAGCCATCGTTGGCAATATGGAAGTCTTCGTCCATGGGAAGAAACGGCTCGCTTGAGACGCTGACGTAGGAGCCTGATCCTGGAGTTTCCGGGTCTTTTCCAAGGGAAAACTCGGATGCTGCTCCCATTTGCACCTTCTTCTTCAATTTGCTCTGCAAGAAGTCTTCAGCACTGTCCATCTTCTTGGATCCCAGTTTCTTCAGCTTCCGAACTCTCGAGGCTTTCTTACACTCCACGGACTGAGGAAGAGTAAAGCTACTGCTACTAACACCATGTTCTCCTTCCGACTGGATCTTCCCGTCTTGGTTTCCCATCTTGAGTCTGTCTGCGCATTCGCTGCATAGAGACAGGAGATCCGTCAGGAGCTGATGGTGTTCGCTGGCCAACCAGTGGATCTGCGAAACCGCTCCTTTTGTGTCCTCACAGGACTGGACTTCATCCGCTGAGTTGTAATACTGGCGTCTTTGTTTAGTTCTGCCCGAGTCTTCACCTCTCTCCTCATGCTGATTTCCACACAGAGGCTGGACTTCACGAGCAGCTCGTGAAAAACCTCGGGATTTCCTTGTTGGGAAGTACAGACTGATGAAGCACAGCTCATGGATGGGTTTGTACAGACGCAGCTCAGTGTGTGTGCCTTCCATTACGAAGCCCGTTTTAATTAATCACACTCCTAAATTAAGTTGGCGGTTGTCTCGTGGGTCTCGTCTCGAGTCGGGGACGGCCCGGGATGGACTGGTGTTCATCATCGGGGCGATCGAAGGCCTGGCAAAATGAAGAAGGCTTTTAGTGCAACGTAAACCTCATAAATCTGTTTTAGGATGTGTAGAATGTACATACACTGCTTTTTTTGGGCTAAATAACCTGATAAACACATGAATTATTGCATGGACATAGTGCTTTCAAATGCACAACAGAATCAAAAGTTTATTTAAATAACAGTTTTGATTAATTGCATTTAATAATATGATTTAATGTTATCAAATTTGGCAGCACACTGAATTCTCTCAAAAAAACAAACTGTAAAAAGTTGTGAATAAAACTGATTATTTGAGTATACTATTTCTGTCTTTCATGTTTATAATTGAATTCTTAATAATTATTTGTGAAGCAGTTTCTGAGTTATTTTTCAGTAAGTAATCTTTAGGAATAACCTTTGCATGATCATAAGCAAATATTGTTATAATAAACAGACTTATTTTGTAATATTGTATGCAGTAGTGTAGATGCCAGACATGTTTTCAGGCCAGAAAATAAACTGTTGAGATGCTTTGCCAAAAATATCCATGAATGCATATTGATGAAAACTAACAGTGGGTCCATTGATAATGTCATTCAGTACAATTTATTCTGCTAGAGCCTTTGAACTGTATGCATAATCATTTAAATAAGCAGTTGAATGACTAGAGCACCCTTCATCATAAGCCTCATAACAGTTCAACCTTCACACACACATTATTATAATGACACTTTAAGATGATCATGCACAAGCTGCAGTGAATGTCTCTTTAAAATATGACATGGCAGTTCAGCAGCAGTGATTAATCCAAAACAAAACCGATATCTTATTTCTGTGGACAGTGGGTTAGGCGAGCAGAGAATAATCTGCACTATCCTGAGCATCATTTATTATGCAGAAAGTTATTTTTGCACCGCTGCATCACTGATGCTTTAAACATTCACAGCGTTTCTCAAAGCCACGTGAGCACTTCGCATTCAACAATTCATCTCAAATTTAGCTAAAATATGATTATGACCAATGCATTTGTATAATCTCATAACACAGTATTAAGTTCTGCGTCTTTTCATTCGTTCAACAAATGACACGCATTATCTCATCCGCATTAACACGTAATTGCAGCCTATATTAACGTGTTTAATTGCAACAATCGTATGTTATATGAAGTTAATCATGTTAAACTCACCCATCTGAGGTGCATGACGGATCCGTGACTCGCTCTCGGAATAAAGTGCGTTCTGGAGGACAGCGGGATCACCCTGTGATTGATAGGCGCGGAGACCAATAAGAGACGGCAGCGTTTGTCTACGCGACGGTGATTGGTTGGTTTAGGGATGGCCACGCCCCCATCAGAAGTGTGTCATAAAGCAAAACAGCGGCGCTGCGGACACTCAACTGCAGAATGTCAAAGACAGCAGCATCAACTTAAAGGGGACACAAGACAAACTGTCATTATATCTATTTATTTATTTATCTATCTATCTATCTATCTATCTATTCATCTATCTATCTATCTATCTATTCATCTATCTATCTATATCTATCTATCTATCTATCCATCTATCCATTTATCTTTGACTGGGAGGCGCAAGCGAAATATTTGTTTCATAACGCTTTAAAATAGAACATTCATTATACATAACTGCATAGAATTATAAAAAAAATGGTATTATATACACAACAAAATATCCCCACAAGGATAGTAAAACTTGAAACATCCGAATGAACATGTAGAAATACATAAAGTTAATAAATACATACAATTACGTAACTTACGCGTGAGGGTTAGAGAATATAATTACCTCAGTATAACAACAAAATAAAACAAACTTGATTAAAAAATAACTGATTTAAAGACAGACTGTAATACTTTATCTGTATGTTGAATTAAGTCGTAAATGTCAGCATTTTTGCCTGTTTATACCCGTGTTAATATATGAATAACTTACTGTAATAAGCTGAAGACATTTCTGAGGGGGAAAATGGCGGTTAGTTATTTTTTAAAGTGAAATGTATTTAATCGAAAATAACCGTTATATACTGAGGTGACTGTACTTGAGATGTGATGACATTACATTCCTCTTGAGTTTATATCGATGTAAAGTACTAGTATTCAAGTTTAGAAAGTGTTTACACTGCGAGCGACGCGTCGCGACCATAGACTGTAAAAACTAAACCGCGATAAGGAAAATAAAACGCGCGCCTTTTTAATCAAACGGCGGCGGCTCGCGAGGGACACGCGAGCTGAAACTGACACAGAAACGCAAACAGACACACTTATAATAATTTAAATGGAATTATGCGAGTAAATCAAGCACAGAAGTAACGTTTTGTGATTTATTAGATCACCCAATACTGGTTATATTGAGTATTAATGAGGGAAAGGGGCGTGTCAGTCTTTACTGTAAAAGTACAATCAACTTGGATGTTTAAGTCATTTCAACTTAAATTACATTAAATTGTTTTAAAAAATTAGGTGAATCTTGTATAACCTGCAAAAAAAGTTGAACATTTCTTAACTTATTTTGATGAGTTAAAGCAATGTAAAAACACATGTTGTCATAACTTATTGATCATATAATGTTTTACAGTGTGCCAGTTACGGTAGTCTGATTTAAAATCTGTACTAAACCATATTTTTTCAGTTGTTGTTAAGCTAAAAAAAAAAACATAATAAATAAATATAAATAGAAACCAGCTTTCATAAGAAGTTGACATAGTAGATGATTCACAGGAAGATTGCTTACAGTGTTTGAAGATCCAGTCCATAAACACACTATGTTTTTATTGTAGTAATTGTAAAGTAACTATGTATCTTTAGCTGAAACTACTGTATAGATATAGTGCAAGAAGCAAAGCTTATAAAGGCTGTTTCGGTTTGATATCTGACTTTCAAAAGAAACAATATACATAAATTAATATGAATTCATATCAAAGACTAAAGCTCATCACAATTTTGATGCAAATGCACACTTGTTACAAACCTTTTAAGTCTAGGGAGAATAAGGTGTGCAACATCTAAACACTGAATGTGTACTGGAAAACATCTCACACAAACCATAGATAAAGTGATCATTTAGTGAGAAGTGAGATGAAAAGAATACCCCAAGATGTTCGATTGTTTATGTTATTTTTAATGCTGTGGCCATTTGGATGGCTAAAAAAAAATATTATTTAATGTTTTAATGATATTATTAATGCATTTTGCATGCATATAATGACCCAACAATAAAGGTAATTCTTACTGAATTTAACACTGAATGATTTGGCCATATGAAGTAATGCATGTTGTTTTACAGTCTCACCACTAGGAGGCAGCAGAATAAAGACTAATCAAAATAAATGACCACACTGCTGTCTGAGATATCTAATGTTCCCTAAAAAGTCTAAATCTGAAAGTCACACAGATATCGTCAGAATCTGGCAAATGTACTTTTTCTTTTTATGCTCCTTGGGGTTGGAATGAATTGCAAAATAAATGTTCTTAATCTAGATGCACTTCCAAACTTAAGCACTTTTAAATGTCTCTTGCACAGTGTTTTAAAGGACACTTGCAATTGTTTCTCTTGATTTGATTTATTTAATTTTGAATGTGTAAATTGTGGTATTTGTCATTTTGTGATTCTTTTGTGTGAATGTTTATGTGCCGTGTTGACCAGGACTCTCTGGAGGAAGCGATAGCAATATCTCAATGTGATTCTCCTGGTTAAATAAAGGATAGTAAAAATAATAATGTTGACCAAAACAAGAGGGAAAGATATAATAACATGTGTCCTGTATGCTCTTGTCTCACATATATTTAGTGATCATACTATAAATGGCATTAAACCAGCAAGATACAGGCAACACTAAAATCGTTCACATGCATCTGCAAAAACACCAGAAACAATAATAATATAAATACAAATGAAATCCTTGCATTTAAACTCTGCTTTATCTGATTTCATAATCTATCTTTTTTTATAAACCTGGAATGTACATGATGAATATTGTTGGCTCTGGAGAATAGCTGATGTATTGTAAGTTGCTCTGGATAAGTGTCTGCTAAATGCATCATAAATCGTGGTTTGATTACTTGCACCTGTGTGTCATTTGCTTGTTAATGTTAATGTTGGCCTATATAAGCTGTGTTTAAACTCACACACACCTTTTGACGTCTTGTTTGTGTTAAACTGCTCTTCTGTGTTGTGGATCTGCTCGATCTGTGTTGTGGATCTGCTCTTCTGTGTTGTGGATCTGCACTTCTGTGTTGTGGATCTGCTCGATCTGTGTTGTGGATCTGCACTTCTGTGTTGTGGATCTGCTCTTCTGTGTTGTGGATCTGCACTTCTGTGTTGTGGATCTGCTCTTCTGTGTTGTGGATCTGCACTTCTGTGTTGTGGATCTGCTCGATCTGTGTTGTGGATCTGCACTTCTGTGTTGTGGATCTGCTCTTCTGTGTTGTGGATCTGCACTTCTGTGTTGTGGATCTGCTCTTCTGTGTTGTGGATCTGCACTTCTGTGTTGTGGATCTGCTCGATCTGTGTTGTGGATCTGCACTTCTGTGTTGTGGATCTGCACTTCTGTGTTGTGGATCTGCACTTCTGTGTTGTGGATCTGCTCGATCTGTGTTGTGGATCTGCTCGATCTGTGTTGTGGATCTGCTCGATCTGTGTTGTGGATCTGCACTTCTGTGTTGTGGATCTGCACTTCTGTGTTGTGGATCTGCTCGATCTGTGTTGTGGATCTGCTCGATCTGTGTTGTGGATCTGCACTTCTGTGTTGTGGATCTGCACTTCTGTGTTGTGGATCTGCTCTTCTGTGTTGTGGATCTGCTCGATCTGTGTTGTGGATCTGCTCGATCTGTGTTGTGGATCTGCTCGATCTGTGTTGTGGATCTGCTCTTCTGTGTTGTGGATCTGCTCGATCTGTGTTGTGGATC
The DNA here is from genome assembly GCF_964197995.2 of Scardinius erythrophthalmus. Classification (NCBI taxonomy): domain Eukaryota; kingdom Metazoa; phylum Chordata; class Actinopteri; order Cypriniformes; family Leuciscidae; genus Scardinius; species Scardinius erythrophthalmus. Next base: position 1,515,507 of record NC_138239.1, on the reverse strand, counting down.
TGCTCGATCTGTGTTGTGGATCTGCTCTTCTGTGTTGTGGATCTGCACTTCTGTGTTGTGGATCTGCTCTTCTGTGTTGTGGATCTGCTCGATCTGTGTTGTGGATCTGCTCGATCTGTGTTGTGGATCTGCTCTTCTGTGTTGTGGATCTGCACTTCTGTGTTGTGGATCTGCTCGATCTGTGTTGTGGATCTGCTCTTCTGTGTTGTGGATCTGCACTTCTGTGTTGTGGATCTGCTCGATCTGTGTTGTGGATCTGCTCGATCTGTGTTGTGGATCTGCTCTTCTGTGTTGTGGATCTGCACTTCTGTGTTGTGGATCTGCTCGATCTGTGTTGTGAATCTGCTCTTCTGTGTTGTGGATCTGCACTTCTGTGTTGTGGATCTGCTCGATCTGTGTTGTGAATCTGCTCTTCTGTGTTGTGGATCTGCACTTCTGTGTTGTGGATCTGCACTTCTGTGTTGTGGATCTGCTCGATCTGTGTTGTGGATCTGCTCGATCTGTGTTGTGGATCTGCTCGATCTGTGTTGTGGATCTGCTCTTCTGTGTTGTGGATCTGCACTTCTGTGTTGTGGATCTGCTCTTCTGTGTTGTGGATCTGCACTTCTGTGTTGTGGATCTGCACTTCTGTGTTGTGGATCTGCACTTCTGTGTTGTGGATCTGCACTTCTGTGTTGTGGATCTGCTCGATCTGTGTTGTGGATCTGCTCGATCTGTGTTGTGGATCTGCTCGATCTGTGTTGTGGATCTGCTCTTCTGTGTTGTGGATCTGCACTTCTGTGTTGTGGATCTGCTCGATCTGTGTTGTGAATCTGCTCTTCTGTGTTGTGGATCTGCACTTCTGTGTTGTGGATCTGCTCTTCTGTGTTGTGGATCTGCTCGATCTGTGTTGTGGATCTGCTCGATCTGTGTTGTGGATCTGCTCGATCTGTGTTGTGGATCTGCTCTTCTGTGTTGTGGATCTGCACTTCTGTGTTGTGGATCTGCTCGATCTGTGTTGTGAATCTGCTCTTCTGTGTTGTGGATCTGCACTTCTGTGTTGTGGATCTGCTCTTCTGTGTTGTGGATCTGCTCGATCTGTGTTGTGGATCTGCTCGATCTGTGTTGTGGATCTGCTCGATCTGTGTTGTGGATCTGCTCGATCTGTGTTGTGGATCTGCTCTTCTGTGTTGTGGATCTGCACTTCTGTGTTGTGGATCTGCTCTTCTGTGTTGTGGATCTGCACTTCTGTGTTGTGGATCTGCACTTCTGTGTTGTGGATCTGCACTTCTGTGTTGTGGATCTGCTCTTCTGTGTTGTGGATCTGCTCGATCTGTGTTGTGGATCTGCTCGATCTGTGTTGTGGATCTGCACTTCTGTGTTGTGGATCTGCTCTTCTGTGTTGTGGATCTGCTCGATCTGTGTTGTGGATCTGCTCGATCTGTGTTGTGGATCTGCTCTTCTGTGTTGTGGATCTGCACTTCTGTGTTGTGGATCTGCTCTTCTGTGTTGTGGATCTGCACTTCTGTGTTGTGGATCTGCTCTTCTGTGTTGTGGATCTGCTCGATCTGTGTTGTGGATCTGCTCGATCTGTGTTGTGGATCTGCTCTTCTGTGTTGTGGATCTGCTCTTCTGTGTTGTGGATCTGCACTTCTGTGTTGTGGATCTGCTCTTCTGTGTTGTGGATCTGCTCGATCTGTGTTGTGGATCTGCTCTTCTGTGTTGTGGATCTGCTCTTCTGTGTTGTGGATCTGCTCTTCTGTGTTGTGGATCTGCTCTTCTGTGTTGTGGATCTGCTCTTCTGTGTTGTGGATCTGCTCTTCTGTGTTGTGGATCTGCTCTTCTGTGTTGTGGATCTGCTCTTCTGTGTTGTGGATCTGCACTTCTGTGTTGTGGATCTGCACTTCTGTGTTGTGGATCTGCTCGATCTGTGTTGTGGATCTGCTCGATCTGTGTTGTGGATCTGCACTTCTGTGTTGTGGATCTGCACTTCTGTGTTGTGGATCTGCACTTCTGTGTTGTGGATCTGCTCGATCTGTGTTGTGGATCTGCTCGATCTGTGTTGTGGATCTGCTCTTCTGTGTTGTGGATCTGCACTTCTGTGTTGTGGATCTGCACTTCTGTGTTGTGGATCTGCACTTCTGTGTTGTGGATCTGCACTTCTGTGTTGTGGATCTGCTCGATCTGTGTTGTGGATCTGCTCGATCTGTGTTGTGGATCTGCTCGATCTGTGTTGTGGATCTGCTCGATCTGTGTTGTGGATCTGCTCTTCTGTGTTGTGGATCTGCACTTCTGTGTTGTGGATCTGCTCTTCTGTGTTGTGGATCTGCTCGATCTGTGTTGTGGATCTGCTCTTCTGTGTTGTGGATCTGCTCTTCTGTGTTGTGGATCTGCACTTCTGTGTTGTGGATCTGCTCGATCTGTGTTGTGGATCTGCTCTTCTGTGTTGTGGATCTGCACTTCTGTGTTGTGGATCTGCTCTTCTGTGTTGTGGATCTGCTCTTCTGTGTTGTGGATCTGCACTTCTGTGTTGTGGATCTGCACTTCTGTGTTGTGGATCTGCACTTCTGTGTTGTGGATCTGCTCGATCTGTGTTGTGGATCTGCTCGATCTGTGTTGTGGATCTGCTCGATCTGTGTTGTGGATCTGCTCTTCTGTGTTGTGGATCTGCTCTTCTGTGTTGTGGATCTGCACTTCTGTGTTGTGGATCTGCACTTCTGTGTTGTGGATCTGCTCTTCTGTGTTGTGGATCTGCACTTCTGTGTTGTGGATCTGCTCTTCTGTGTTGTGGATCTGCTCTTCTGTGTTGTGGATCTGCTCTTCTGTGTTGTGGATCTGCTCTTCTGTGTTGTGGATCTGCACTTCTGTGTTGTGGATCTGCACTTCTGTGTTGTGGATCTGCACTTCTGTGTTGTGGATCTGCACTTCTGTGTTGTGGATCTGCTCGATCTGTGTTGTGGATCTGCTCGATCTGTGTTGTGGATCTGCTCGATCTGTGTTGTGGATCTGCTCTTCTGTGTTGTGGATCTGCTCGATCTGTGTTGTGGATCTGCACTTCTGTGTTGTGGATCTGCTCTTCTGTGTTGTGGATCTGCTCGATCTGTGTTGTGGATCTGCTCGATCTGTGTTGTGGATCTGCACTTCTGTGTTGTGGATCTGCACTTCTGTGTTGTGGATCTGCACTTCTGTGTTGTGGATCTGCTCTTCTGTGTTGTGGATCTGCACTTCTGTGTTGTGGATCTGCTCGATCTGTGTTGTGGATCTGCACTTCTGTGTTGTGGATCTGCTCGATCTGTGTTGTGGATCTGCTCGATCTGTGTTGTGGATCTGCACTTCTGTGTTGTGGATCTGCTCTTCTGTGTTGTGGATCTGCACTTCTGTGTTGTGGATCTGCTCGATCTGTGTTGTGGATCTGCTCTTCTGTGTTGTGGATCTGCTCTTCTGTGTTGTGGATCTGCTCTTCTGTGTTGTGGATCTGCTCGATCTGTGTTGTGGATCTGCTCGATCTGTGTTGTGGATCTGCACTTCTGTGTTGTGGATCTGCTCGATCTGTGTTGTGGATCTGCTCGATCTGTGTTGTGGATCTGCTCGATCTGTGTTGTGGATCTGCTCTTCTGTGTTGTGGATCTGCTCTTCTGTGTTGTGGATCTGCTCTTCTGTGTTGTGGATCTGCTCGATCTGTGTTGTGGATCTGCTCTTCTGTGTTGTGGATCTGCACTTCTGTGTTGTGGATCTGCTCGATCTGTGTTGTGGATCTGCTCGATCTGTGTTGTGGATCTGCACTTCTGTGTTGTGGATCTGCTCGTGTTGTGGATCTGCTCTTCTGTGTTGTCGATGATGCTCGAGTCTTGTGTTGTGGATCTGCTCTTCTGTGTTGTGGATCTGCACTTCTGTGTTGTGGATCTGCTCGATCTGTGTTGTGGATCTGCTCGATCTGTGTTGTGGATCTGCACTTCTGTGTTGTGGATCTGCTCTTCTGTGTTGTGGATCTGCTCGATCTGTGTTGTGGATCTGCTCGTTCTGTGTTGTGGATCTGCTCGATCTGTGTTGTGGATCTGCACTTCTGTGTTGTGGATCTGCACTTCTGTGTTGTGGATCTGCTCGATCTGTGTTGTGGATCTGCTCGATCTGTGTTGTGGATCTGCACTTCTGTGTTGTGGATCTGCTCGATCTGTGTTGTGGATCTGCTCTTCTGTGTTGTGGATCTGCTCTTCTGTGTTGTGGATCTGCTCTTCTGTGTTGTGGATCTGCTCTTCTGTGTTGTGGATCTGCTCTTCTGTGTTGTGGATCTGCTCTTCTGTGTTGTGGATCTGCTCTTCTGTGTTGTGGATCTGCTCTTCTGTGTTGTGGATCTGCTCTTCTGTGTTGTGGATCTGCTCTTCTGTGTTGTGGATCTGCTCTTCTGTGTTGTGGATCTGCTCTTCTGTGTTGTGGATCTGCACTTCTGTGTTGTGGATCTGCTCTTCTGTGTTGTGGATCTGCTCGATCTGTGTTGTGGATCTGCTCTTCTGTGTTGTGGATCTGCTCGATCTGTGTTGTGGATCTGCTCTTCTGTGTTGTGGATCTGCACTTCTGTGTTGTGGATCTGCTCGATCTGTGTTGTGGATCTGCTCGATCTGTGTTGTGGATCTGCTCGATCTGTGTTGTGGATCTGCTCGATCTGTGTTGTGGATCTGCTTGATCTGTGTTGTGGATCTGCTCGATCTGTGTTGTGGATCTGCTCTTCTGTGTTGTGGATCTGCTCTTCTGTGTTGTGGATCTGCTCTTCTGTGTTGTGGATCTGCTCTTCTGTGTTGTGGATCTGCTCTTCTGTGTTGTGGATCTGCTCTTCTGTGTTGTGGATCTGCTCTTCTGTGTTGTGGATCTGCTCTTCTGTGTTGTGGATCTGCTCTTCTGTGTTGTGGATCTGCTCTTCTGTGTTGTGGATCTGCTCTTCTGTGTTGTGGATCTGCTCTTCTGTGTTGTGGATCTGCTCTTCTGTGTTGTGGATCTGCTCTTCTGTGTGTTTTTCCCCGTAGGTCTGATATGTGGATTATGATTGTGATAATAAAGCTGCGTTTGGATCTTCTAATCGAGTGTCAAAAGAGTTTGTAACAGTAAATATTGACATGCAGGGTCACATGGGTCAGTGGGTCAGACGAATAAATCAATTATACATTCATGCCAGAGACTGTCAATGCTTTTTAAAGATCTGTGACTAATATGAGATGATTTCTATATTCTTGCTGTATTAGTTTCTGTAGAGATAACTTATTGTTTATGTGCTGCAGTTACAACCCGTTCTGAGCCTGATGTAATCTTACCAATGAACTGCTCGTTTAGAGATAGAGAGAGAGAGTGTATGGGTGTGTCTGTGTGTGTGAGAGAGAGAGTGTGTGTATGGGTGTGAGGGAGAGAGTGTGTGTGTGTGTGTGTGTGCGTGCGTGTGTGTGTGTGTGTGTGTGTGTGTGTGTGTGTGTGTGACCTTGAAAACAGCAGCAACAGCAGCAGACTCAACACCGTGTCCCAGTTATCTACTTTACTCGCTGCAGAAGAGCCCAAAGTCATGTAGCGTCTCCTGGAAGAAGGACAGGTTTGCTCTCGGAGCTCAAGTGCTTGTTTCTCTAGCAATCACACCCCATAATATGACCGTGTGTGTGTGTTGAATAAACTGAATAAACTGCGTCAGCTACTGTCACACACTCCTGCACAAACCCTAGTGTGGAACTTTAAATCTTTTTAGAGACTCAGTTTTTGTGTGATGTCACATTCAAATGTGGACACACCTTCGTTAGACGTACGGCTGATTTTCTAGCTTTTAGAGTCCAAATTATTTTGTAAAATATATATTTAGTGTAAAATAAAGAATGTTTAGTTCAGTAAATTTAAACTTCTATAACTTTTTTTACACTTTCATTTTTTTAAGCTGCTTTGACTTCTTCAATAATTCTGCAAAAATCTCTTAACATTGAAGTCCAGATCTGTGGTTATAAAAGGGGAATGGCTGACAGTTTGAGGCAGTGCATTCATCAATAAGTCTATATCAGTGTAAATACTATCAACAATATTATCACTGACAAAAAACACAAAATACACACATTATTATCCATCATCCAGATACGCAACAACATTATATAAACAAATTCAGTCAGCAGATTTACTTGTCAATTATATTCATTTTTTTATCATCGCAGAACAAATAGAAGCATACACGAACAGGGGAAACATATTCATATCTCGAATAAGATACATTAACAATGATATCAGAACAAAGTAGAATAAACACAAAAAGGCTAAACATTTCTTTAAGCAAACTCTCATAAAGCACCAAAAATCTTGTACTTATTCACCTGTGTATTTATTTATGCTCAATAACAAAAGAACATTGTCAAGGAATTACATAAATACATAATAAAACAAACATAAAACAATTATACAAAAACAATGAAAAACAAAAGATGACATTGTAAAGATATATGACAAGAAGGAATACACTACAATTGCATTGATACAATAACATACATTAATATACAAGGAAAGCTTTTAAGTGCATGTATTTTCTTTAAATATTTCTTTATATTTAATAATCTTAGCGATTTTTTATTATTTATATAACGAAGAGATTTAAGAAGTGAGATTAATTCAGTGTCAAAATAAGGACAGGACAGAATACCATTTGCAAACTTTAGTTTATGATTGAATTTGCCATATAAAATAAAGAAATTAACAATGTACTCTAGGGGTTTATTTTTTATCGTCATTATAATAAAAATGAATGTATTTTAAAATGAAAGAATGTGTCACACTGGCAGAACCAAGGTCAGACCAAAATGGTTTGGATATTCACCTGTGTATTAATATTAATATGCGCCAGGCGTGACGTCAGAGATGAAACCCCAATGCGGTTCAACTGGAAGCGCGCGCGCGCGCACATACACACACACACACACGGATTGCGCGCACACACACACACACGGAGCGTGCTATGGACTGACGGAGCTCATCATGGCTGAAGGTGGAGACGCGGAGGATGAGATCCAGTTCCTTCGGACGGTGAGACTCTCTTTTTCTGTCAGGATTTGTGTGTGTGAGACAATCATCCGCGAGAATCTGGTTGAAACGCGTCATGTTGTGTGTCGCGCGACGCGACGCGCCGCGTCCAGATGATGCTCGCTCGCCTCCTTCATTATAATGCAGTGGCGTTCAGTCAGAGATGCGCTCGATTATCATAACGCCGATTACTGTCACCCAGTTTGCTCTCGGGCTGATGTGAGGAATCATGATGGACGATGGAAGTGTGTGAGGATCTTTTTTTTCCGGGATCATGTTGAACTTGGCATATTAATAATCTCATTTACAGTCGCATTAATGAGTTATCAGAGCTGATCAATGTCATTAGTTAAGTTTCGTTTAATTCAAGAAAGCTCTTGCGTACAAGTAGAAATACACGTTTTCATGTGTTAATGTTATATGTATATAATCATATCATAATCATAATCATAATCACATATATAATCATGTATTATGTGTGGTTACATATGTATATGCACTGTATGTAAATATACACTGTGTGTGTGTGTATTTTGTATCTATATACTGTATGTATCTATATTTATGTGTGTGTGTGTGTATATATATATATAAATGTGTGTATGTGTGTGTGTGTATGTGTATTTGTATCTATATACAATGTATGCATCTATATACAGTATGTATATACAGTATATATCGATATATCTATCTATCTATCTATCTATCTATATATATATATGTGTATGTGTGTGTGTAATATCTGATTGTTTTATCTGAGAGGTGGAATGAGGAGAACATTTGATGATTTTACATGCACATCAATTTCCACTTATGTTCTAGATTCAGGTTGCATTCTGAATATGACGTTTACATGCATCTATATCTATATATATATATATATATATATATGTGTGTATATATACTTCCTTTGCCGTGGTTATTAACTTATTTCCCGGGAGATTGTGCTCAGTTATTAGTCTGATTACTACTTACTCACAATGACTTAATTAGGACTAG
>NC_138239.1:1467500-1497500 GCF_964197995.2 Scardinius erythrophthalmus | reverse complement strand
GCCTGTGTGTGAGTGTGTGTATGTGTGTGTGTGTGCATGAGCGTGTGTGTGCGTGTGTGTGTGTGTGTGTGTGTGTGTGTGTGTGTGTGTGTGTGTGAGAGAGCGTGTGAGCGTGTGAGTGTGTGAGTGAGCGTGTGAGTGTGTGTGTGTAAGTGTGTGAGCGTGTGTGTGAGTGTGTGTGTGTGTGTGTGTGTGTGTGTGTGTGTGTGTGTGTGTAAGTGTGTGAGCGTGTGTGTGAGTGTGTGTGTGTGTGTGTGTGTGTGTGTGTGTGTGTGTGTGTAAGTGTGTGAGTGTGTCTGTGTGTGTGTATCCATATATCCAGATGCTTCATTTAATCAGACGAGGTTCGGCAGTCGCTCACAGATCCACCGTCTGCTTTATTAAACATAAAGCTGCTAACTGACATCTGCACGGGTGCATCACCCAGGGTCAAAGGTCAATGAATCCACACACTTTCCTCTGCGAATGTGAGCAGCAAAAACAATTAAGATTATGATCACAGAGGTTAATTAATGGAGAGGATTCAGACTGATCGGTTTCCATGTTTACAATGAGTTCACTGCAGCACAGTGACTGGTATACACACACACACACACACACACACACACTCACACTCACACACTCACACTCACACACTCACTTTCACTCACACACACACACTTTCACACACACACACACACACACACACACACACACACACACACACACACACACACACACACACACACACACACACACACACACTATTATAAAATACGAGATATCACTTTTGAACTTTAATCAGTTTGAAACATTTGTTGTATATTGTTGTATTATATTTAAATGTATAATTCTGTTGAAACGCTGAAGTTTATTGATCTTTTCAACCTGTTTTTTTTTATTCATTTCATTGAAACTCGTGTTGACTCTGTGTTGTTTGCCAGGACGATGAGGTGGTCCTGCAGTGTGTGGCCTGCATCCAGAAGGAAAACCGCAAGTTCTGTCTGAGCGCTGAGGGTTTGGGAAACCGCCTGTGTTACCTGGAGCCCACGTCAGAGGCCAAGGTGAGCGTGTGTCTGCTTTTAATCGCGTAAACGAGTCTGACAGCCTGTTCTTACTCTGGTTTGAGAAAAAATTTATTAATATAGTGATTGTTTAAAAAATGTGTTTGTTATTGAATCATTAATTCAAGAGATTCGCTCAAAAACACTGATTCATCCAGTAATGAAACAGGTGAAGTTTTTATGAGCGAGTCATTGAATCATTCTTTCTAGAGATTATTTAAAAACGCTGATTCATCCAGTAATGAAACAGGTGAAGTTTTTATGAGTGAGTCATTGAATCATTCATTCAAGAGATTGATTCAAAAATGCTGATTCATCCAGTAATGAAACAAGTGAAGTCTTTATGAGCGAGTCATTGAATCATTCTTTCTAGAGATTATTTAAAAACGCTGATTCATCCTGTAATGAAACAAGTGAAGTCTTTATGAGCGAGTCATTGAATCATTAATTCAAGAGATTTATTCAAAAATGCTGATTCATCCAGTAATGAAACAAGTGAAGTCTTTATGAGCGAGTCATTGAATCATTCTTTCTAGAGATTATTTAAAAACGCTGATTCATCCTGTAATGAAACAAGTGAAGTCTTTATGAGCGAGTCATTGAATCATTAATTCAAGAGATTTATTCAAAAATGCTGATTCATCCAGTAATGAAACAAGTGAAATCTTTATGAGTGAGTCATTGAATCAAACATTCAAGAGATTCATTCAAAAATGCTGATTCATCTAGTAATGAAACAAGTGAAGTCTTTATAAATGAGTCATTGAATCATTCATTTTAGAGATTCATTAAAAAATACTGATTTATCCAGTAATGAAACAAGTGAAGTCTTTGAGCGAGTCATTGAATCAAACATTTAAGAGATTCATTCAAAAATGCTGATTCATCCAGTAATGAAACAAGTGAAGTCTTTATGAGTGAGTCATTGAATCAAACATTTAAGAGATTCATTCAAAAATGCTGATTCATCCAGTAATGAAATGGGTGAAGTATTTATGAGTGAGTCATTGAATCAAACATTCAAGAGATTCATTAAAAAATGCTGATTCATCTAGTAATGAAACAAGTGAAGTCTTTATGAGTGAGTCATTGAATCATTCATTTTAGAGATTCATTAAAAAATACTGATTTATCCAGTAATGAAATAAGTGAAGTCTTAATGAGCGAATCATTGAATCATTCATTCAAGAGATTGATTCAGAAATGCTGATTCATCCCGTAATGAAACAAGTGAAGTCTTTATGAGTGAGTCATTGAATCAAACATTCAAGAGATTGATTCAAAAATGCTTCTCATCTGGCAAAACACCGGTGTATTATATTTTTCACAGCTCCCAGTTTTACTGTGAGATTTTCCCATGTTGATTACACTGTGTCTGTGCTGTTATTTCGGCATGCCTAAGCAATCTATAGGACGTCTCCAATAGATCAGATTTTTCAGTAAAATTGGACAGGAGGAGCTCTAGGAAAGGAATCGATCCAATCCGCACCCCACAGAACAGATTTGGTCCCCAACCTCGAGTTTCACATTAAACTCACTTCTCCACCACAGACTCAGGTCATCAACGTGGTTTCATCTCTCAATTCCCAAATTAAGATTTCAGAGTAATTTATGTTTGTCTCAAACTCAATTCTCAGTTGTACAGAAAAAAAATCTATAATTTGAGCCGGGGTAGTTCCCGAAATTTGGTTGATTTGAACTGGAATGACCCAGCTGTCTGTATATTAGTTATTGCTGTGGTTATGGCTCTTGGTGTTTGTGTATCCCACACGCAGATGCCACTAACGGGATAGTTCTCGTTGAGTTCAGCGTGTTCAGTCTCTGTTGTGGGTTCGTCAGCATCTCAGAGGAGGAACGACTCAATGCCTCGTGACTAAAGGATATGATAGTAATTAGCCGAGACAGGGATGATGTATCGCCGCTCTCGCTGCCGGTTTGTCTTCATTGTGCATTTTCTATTCTTATGAGAGACGTCGTTCCTCAGGGAGAGAGATAACTAATGATCCACCTTCACACCTGATGAGCCGAGCGCTTAAAACACTTTAACCAGACTCTTTTTATGATAGAATACATGTAAATATGCACCTGCTGTGTTATGATGTTACACTGTCTGTAATCTTCACAATTGTACCTGATCCACCGTTTAAAGGCTTCAGCTCCGAGACCTTGATGTGACGCGATCGTCCATCATCCACTGCTGTCTTCTCTCTCTAGAGTCCTTGTTCTTTAATCTATCTCACTTCACTCAACAGAGGTCAAAGGTCACTCAACTGTTTCCCCCATCACACTCACAAAGATCTGCGTTAAACTCGCTTCAACACATATATATTTGAAGTCATATTCAGGTAGGGATGCACGATATATCAGCATCGGCCAATATATGATAATTTTTAATGTTTCCGTTATCGGCCCGATAAATTTGGCCGAAATATTAAAGCTGATAAATAATGTATTATTTCCTTCAGCTGAGACGCTTCAGATTCGCACTGTTCAACACGATGGTTTTGAATTGCTTGAAATATGATTGGAATCACTTAAAAAAAGTAGGGATGCACCGATATAAAAATTTTGGCCGATACCGATAATTCTTTATATTCGAAAGCCAATAACCGATATATTGGCCGATAAATCTAAATACAAATTTTTATATAATTTTTGAGAGCCTGATTACAAAAACACAAGTCTCACCATTAAAAGCCACGTCCCAAACACACAATGATAATGTTATGTAGCCGATATGACAGACTTGCGCTGCACATGTTGCTCTGAACTGTATTTTCCTTTTTTGAAATGATTTCAATCATATTTCAAGCAATTCAACACCATGTTGAACATTGCGAATCTGAAGCGTCTCAGCTGAAGGAAATAATACATTATTTATCAGCTTTAATATATCGGCCAAATTTTCTTATCGGGCCGATAACGATAACATTAAAATGATCATATATCGGCCGATACCGATTGTGTTTGGGTAATGGCTTTTAATGGTGAGACTTCAGGCTCTCAAAAATTATATAAAAATTTTGATTTAGTTTTATCTGCCAATATATCGGTTATCGGCTTTCAAATATAAAGAATTATCGGTTATCGGTATCGACTAACATTTTCATCCCGCTGCATCTCTATCTTCAGGCCCTTTGGTGGTTTGCTGATTGAGAACTGCTGTCTGCATTAGAATCCCTGTGAAGAGTTGAACACGCCCGAATAATAAAGAGAAAGTTTCTCCAGCACACCTGGATCATCACAGACATCCTGATCCACTTTTTCTCCCAGTTTTTGTTCGCTGTTCCTCGGTAAAGGAGGGCAGTTTGCTTCATTTATCTTCTCGTCGCTCGCCTTAAACTGTCATGTTCTGGCCTCTTTGGCTTCGATCCCGAACCTCTCACCGGCCGCTTTCTCCTCTGAAGTAAATCACACTCCAACACCTCAGGGCTTCATTTAGGGCGGATTCCTTTCGCATTATGAACTCTAGTATTGACCTGAAAACGATGATCTCCGAACACTTCATGGACGACGGGTCATTAGATGGGAAACAGGGCGAACCGTGCGCATGCTGATTCAGCTTGACTTTAGTGGGTCGTGAAGTTTTTGTTCCTCTTTGTGTGTCCAGAACTACTATTAGGACTGTTATTTACAGTACTTTTTTGTCATTGTTTGTAGTTTCCACAGTGTTCAATGTTAGAATTAAAATATAGGCTTTAAAGGTATAGTTCACTTTGAAATTAAATTTTGGTATGTTTTAGCTTACCTCAAGGGCATCCAAGATGTACTGTAGGTGTCTTTTTTTCCGCAGTAGTTTCAATTTTGATATTTTTAGGTCAAACCGTTCTTGTCTGTCAGTCGTATAATGCAGGTCTATGGTCACTGTCTCAAAGAGCATGCACAGAGTCCAAATTAAAACAATTCCCCATCGTCCAAATTAAACAATTCCCCATCGTAAGTACACATTGATGGCCTAAGACACAAAACGAGCGGTTTATGTGAGAAAACGAACAGTATTTATATCGTTTTTAGCTCTTATACGCAGCCACGTCCAAGTGATCTGAGGGCGCGGGCGCTTACTGCTGTGTGACGTGTGCGCAGACTGGTGCATAGATATATACACTAGATGTCGCCTTAAAGACATTCGCTCCAATGTACTGCCGTAGACAAGGCGACATCTAGTGTATATATATATACACGTCACACACCAGGATGCGCTCGCGCCCTCAGATCACTTGGACGTTATACGACTGACAAACAAGAACGGTTTGACCTAAAAATATCAAAATTTAAACTACTGCGGAAAAAAAGACACCTACATCTTGGATGCCCTTGAGGTAAGCTAAAACATACCAAAATTTAATTTCAAAGTGAACTATCCCTTTAAGTCGAAAATAAAGCTGTGATGCTGAGAGACTGAAAACACTGAAGCTGTAATGGGACAGAATTATAACTTGAATATATTTTTTGGTAACACTTTATAATAAGGTTCCATTAGTTAATATTTGTTAATGCATTAACAATTAAGTTGTTGCAGTAAAAAATTTAACTGCACGTAATGTAGTTTTTATATTAACTTTATGAATTTGTTGATGAAATATAAACATTTAAATGGTGTCTGTAATAAACACTTATTTTCATGTGTTAAAACATTAGCAACATGCTAATTAATGCTAGCAATGTGATAAAATGTGCTAGCAACATGCTTAATCGTGCTAGCAGCATGTTAAAACATGTTATCAACATGCTAATTCAGGTTAGCAATGTGCTTAAACATGCTAACAGCATGTTAAATCATGTTAGTAATGTGGTAATTCATGCTCAAGCTTGAATATCAACGTGTTTAAACATGCCGGCAATGTGCTAAAACATGTTAGGGAAGCGGTAAAATGTGTTAGCAAAGTGTTAAAACATGTTAGCAACATGTTAGCAATTTGGTAAGACAGGAAAGTAACATGCTAATTCATGTTAGCAAAAAGTTTAAATGCTGTTTGTCCTGACATACTTTCTGGTGTCTTGATGATATTCTGTGTGTGTTTCAGTATGTTCCTCCAGATCTGTGCATCTGTAGCTTCGTGTTGGAGCAGTCGCTCTCTGTCCGCGCGCTGCAGGAAATGCTCGCCAAAACTGGACAAAACAATGACGTAAGTACAAAAACACGATTAAACGCGTCCAAAATAAAAGTTTGTGTTTACATAATATATGTGTGTGTACTGTGTATAATTGTTTTGTTTATGTATATACTCACATATACATGTATATATTTAAGAAAAAAATGTCAATTACAGTGAGGAAAATAAGTATTTGAACACCCTGCTATTTTGCAAGTTCTCCCACTTGGAAATCATGGAAGGGTCTGAAATTGTCATCGTAGGTGCATGTCCACTGTGAGCGACATAATCTAAAAAAAAAATCCAGAAATCACAATGTATGATTTTTTAACTATTTATTCGTATGATACAGCTGCAAATAAGTATTTGAACACCTGAGAAAATCAATGTTAATATTTGGTACAGTAGCCTTTGTTTTCAATTACAGAGGTCAAACGTTTCCTGTAGTTTTTCACCAGGTTTGCACACACTGCAGGAGGGATTTTGGCCCACTCCTCCACACAGATCTTCTCTAGATCAGTCAGGTTTCTGGGCTGTCGCTGAGAAACACGGAGTTTGAGCTCCCTCCAAAGATTCTCTATTGGGTTTAGGTCTGGAGACTGGCTAGGCCACGCCAGAACCTTGATATGCTTCTTACAGAGCCACTCCTTGGTTATCCTGGCTGTGTGCTTCGGGTCATTGTCATGTTGGAAGACCCAGCCTCGACCCATCTTCAATGCTCTAACTGAGGGAAGGAGGTTGTTCCCCAAAATCTCGCAATACATGGCCCCGGTCATCCTCTCCTTAATACAGTGCAGTCGCCCTGTCCCATGTGCAGAAAAACACCCCCAAAGCATGATGCTACCACCCCCATGCTTCACAGTAGGGATGGTGTTCTTGGGATGGTACTCCTCATTCTTCTTCCTCCAAACACGTTTAGTGGAATTATGACCAAAAAGTTCTATTTTGGTCTCATCTGACCACATGACTTTCTCCCATGACTCCTCTGGATCATCCAAATGGTCATTGGCAAACTTAAGACGGGCCTTGACATGTGCTGGTTTAAGCAGGGGAACCTTCTGTGCCATGCATGATTTCAAACCATGACGTCTTAGTGTATTACCAACAGTAACCTTGGAAACGGTGGTCCCAGCTCTTTTCAGGTCATTGACCAGCTCCTCCTGTGTAGTTCTGGGCTGATTTCTCACCTTTCTTAGGATCATTGAGACCCCACGAGGTGAGATCTTGCATGGAGCCCCAGTCCGAGGGAGATTGACAGTCATGTTTAGCTACTTCCATTTTCTAATGATTGCTCCAACAGTGGACCTTTTTTCACCAAGCTGCTTGGCAATTTCCCCGTAGCCCTTTCCAGCCTTGTGGAGGTGTACAATTTTGTCTCTAGTGTCTTTGGACAGCTCTTTGGTCTTGGCCATGTTAGTAGTTGGATTCTTACTGATTGTATGGGGTGGACAGGTGTCTTTATGCAGCTAACGACCTCAAACAGGTGCATCTAATTTAGTATAATAAATGGAGTGGAGGTGGACATTTTAAAGGCAGACTAACAGGTCTTTGAGGGTCAGAATTCTAGCTGATAGACAGGTGTTCAAATACTTATTTGCAGCTGTATCATACAAATAAATAGTTAAAAAATCATATTTTGTGATTTCTGGATTTTTTTTTTTTTGATTATGTCTCTCACAGTGGACATGCACCTACGATGACAATTTCAGACCCCTCCATGATTTCCAAGTGGGAGAACTTGCAAATCAGCAGGGTGTTCAAATACTTATTTTCCTCACTGTATATATAAAATATTTATATATTATGTGTAAATATATATTTACAGTATATACATGCAAATATTTATTAAATATATACATGCATATGAAGCACCAGTTATGTTATTTATTGGTACTTTTTGGTAATTTTATAATTTACTAATTGACTACATAACTACGACGTTGCATGCTCGTAATTTCATTTGCTCTCTATGTGTAGTGCGCATTTGTGCGCCGCTAGCATGAGAAAAAGTACATTTGTCTGAGCTAAGAGACTTTATTTAATAACAAGCTACGAAAATAGTGTTAATGACACTGACAACATCTCACACTGCATCAGAACAACATGTTTTTCTCTGGCACTCTTTACTTAAACTGCGTCTGACCGAAGAGTCAACAGCGTCTTTCAAAACTCTAGCCTCGCATTTACGGATGTGTTAGTAACCCCGATCTTTAACCCCTATCAGTCTTTAGGTCGCTCAGTGCCTCTTCACAGTCAGTTTGAAGCTCCAGGGCTTTTGTTTAAAGGTCAGATGTCTTTAAGGTCCAGACGGTGAGCCTGATGACCGGTGGCGGCTCTGATCTTTGCTTTCGGTCTCCTGTAGCGCAAGCATGTAACATTAGACTCAATGAACTGAAGATGACAATCAAATGTCGATGTTTATCAAAAGCATTTGTCTCACACTCTTTTTCTGTGGTTTCTTCACGCCTCCCGCAGCAGTTTATTAGAAAGGTGAGTATTCTCGTTGTTTCTGATTCTGCATCTGCTCGGGTTATTAGGGGCCAAGCACTGAAGGTGTGTAGACTCCTATTAAATCTGTGGTGTTCTTATTCTTCTTCTGTGTCTTCTTCTTTCGCTCTGGAAGTCTATAGCAGGCCATAGAAGCGCTTGCGGTAAAGTTGTGAAATTTGGCACACAGATGGAGGACAATCTGACCTGTCACCATATCAAATTTGGAGTCTCTAACTCAATCCCTCTAGCGCCACCAGCTGTCCAAAGTTGCACTTACGTTTGTGCTAATAACTTTAAAACCGTAAGGTTTTGTTGGCTAGAAACAAAATTATTAAAAAGAAAAAAAATGAAAAAAATGAAACAAAATGATTTTTTCATCTGATTCCTTTGCTCATGACAATTCAATTGCATATCGATTGCATCCATTACCATATGACGTAATTTTCCGTCATGGACATTTTTCCGCCCATTTTGAATTTTCTGAAACATTTTGTGATGATTTTCATGAAAATTGAACCAGATCATCTTCACACCATGCTGACAAAAAGTTAGGGAATTCAAGCCGATTCGTCAAACCGTTCTCGAATAACGCATGAACGAATTCGTAGAAGTCCCTGCCAAAACGAAAGTGAGGCTATTTCTCCACAACGCTTTAGCATATTCTTACCAAACTTGGTGTGTGTGATGACAAGCATGACCCGAGGCTACCTGCACAGTTTCGGCGCAGTGCCTAATGGTCAGGAGATTCGGTGCAGCCGAGGTGAATGATAACCAGTTTTCCCATATCAGCCATTTTGGTTTTGAGTGTTGTCGGAAAATGCTATATTTTACAAATGCGTTGGCATATCGTTACGAAACTCTGTATGTCTTCAGCACCAAGTAGTATGTGTCTTCGGCACACTGAGGGTAAAATTTCGGGGCAGCGCCACCTTGTGGTCAAAAGTTATAATAAATTAGCAAAAATGCTCATAACTTTTGATTAAAATTAGCTTATTATAATGGAACTGGTCTAAATATATTCCGTGGATCATGCCGAAAACATAGATACCAATTTTGCCATTGTCGGCCAAACTTCCTGTCCGCCATTTTGAATTTTCTTTAAAAACCTACTTTTTCATACTCCTCCTAGACCGTTTGTCCGATTTTTACCAAATTCGAGTCAGATCATCTTCAGACTGTGCCGACAAAAGTTATTGATTTCGTTTCGATAGACTGAACCGCTGCAACAAAGTTGAGGCATGATTTTGCCTAAAATCATCTTAATATGCTGTTATTCGCTCATTGTTGCAGTTGGTCCGCCTCATTTATAACCGTTGCGCCGCACAAAACAGGCCCTGAAATATTTTCACGCATATAATCAATAATGCACAATAAGGCCTATCTATTTCCAATTTCCAAAATATAAAGCAATTAAAAATACTATTTGGCCAGTGGAAAAGATTGAGAAAAACATTCTCAGAAATGCATCAGTGTCATGGATCCGTATCTTATATTTTCCTAATGTCTTGTACCGTGGTATCACATGGATGAATATGCATATGCAAATGATATGCTGATGACCTTATGCATAGTAAAACGAGGCGTTGTAAGCTCCAGATATGGATATTTTGGGGAGGAGACGCATGTGAACACAATCTTCCGCTGACTGGGATTTATAAAGGGAATTCTGCGCAGGTTCTGGCATACGCACGGTTTTATAAGTCCGAATATTTTTTGCCATACTCCATTTTTGGCTTTCGGGTGCACACACACTTTTAGTGAGGATCCTACGCACAGTTTTATAAATGAGACCCCTGATGCTCTGAGCAATGCAATCATGACTTGTCGTGTCCTCTTTGTGCTTGGCCCCTTAATTGCTGCTTTCAGCTTTATTTATTTGTTTGTGTCTGATGAAGGAGTGACTGTAATGGTTCAGATATTTATTTGTTTGTAATGGCTCTGTCCGCAGGCGGCCCAGGGCGGAGGACACCGGACCTTACTCTACGGTCACGCTATTCTCCTCAGACACTCCTTCAGCGGGATGGTTGGTGAACTCTGCTTCTGTCGTCAGCTCTGTTTGACTCTCTGCAGGTTGTGTGACAGTTTCATGTTTTGTGCTGCAGTATCTGACCTGTCTGAAGACCTCACGGTCGATGACGGATAAATTATCGTTTGATGTGGGACTTCAAGAAGACTCAACAGGTGAAGCATGATTGTTCGGATTGAAGGTGAAACTGTGCAGTCAGTTTGTTTTCTAGACTCCAGGGCCCAGTTTTTCAAAAGTAATCCAGTGGGATTTCGGATCACGGATTGGATCAAATCTTGGAAATGGGTTTTTCAAAAGCAAAAGAGGGATTCTGAACTAAGATCAGATCATGTTATCCGATCTTAAATTTGATCTGGATCAAACCTGCCCTTTGGGTTTTTCAGAACTTTGAACTCGGTTTGGGATCTATTTGATCCAAAAAAACAGGATTATCCTGATCCCATCAGAAGGGTGGATTCAGTTGTGATTTTTCGAACCAAATAAAACCAGAGAGGTTTTTTTTTAAGTGAATGATCACAAAATCAATGTTTACTGATGATATATACATTTCTTCATATTTGAAGCATATATGAAGCATGTCACATCTAATGAGATATGGTAAAACAACAAAATCTACAATTTAACATTATAACAAAATAAGGAAAGTAAAATGTTTCTGTTTATTACAGTGTTTCTGTGTCTTAAAATTAAAATAAACAAATGTTATTTGTGGCCACCGGTATTTTGCCAACTGTTGTTCTTTGCTAAGCCAGTAGGCGACACTGTTGGTTCCTTTTAAGGCTCTAGTAAACAGGATTTGGTGATCCTGAAAAGTTCCTATCCAGATCAGATTGATCCAATCCGATGTTGCTTTGAAAAACTGGCTCAAAAGTAAGCTGGATTACGTGATCACGGATCGCAAAAAAAAGGATTACTAAATCCGGATCAATTTTATCTGGATTAAACCTTTTGAAAAACCGGGCCCAGGAACCTCTAGAAATCACATGAGGAGATTAGGTCTGGGTATCGATTCAGATCTTCCAATTCGATTCGATTTCGATTCGCAAACTCTCAATTTGATTCGATTTCGATTCTGAATTCGATTTTTGATTTCAATTCTCGATTCAATTAACAGATTTAATACAAATCCTATATTAATTAAAAAAAAGAAATTAAGAACTCTTAAACTCTTTTATTTTAGATACACTTTTGTAGAATAAAACAGAACCCAACTCTATATTTCAAATGTGTACAATGAATGGAAAGGATTTTGATGAAAGATGAAAAATTGATGTTGAAAATTGGACAAGTCAGAACAGTCGCACGCCTTGATCAAACATGATCCGGTTATTTTATGTTTAAGATAAAACAAACATAAAATCTCCCAGCATTAGCTTTAACATGGAAGCCTATGAACAGTGGAGGAAAACTAATACTGGCTTTTGGGTGATAGATAAATAAATATGAAAAAAAAAAAAAAACCGATTCGTGGCCTTTGAGAATCGATTTTGAATCGACCACATTTTAAAAAACGATTAATTGAAAAATAGATGTTTTTGCCCAGCCCTGGAGGCGATGAGAGTCCAGCGTTTACGATCTGTGTGTCGGTGTGTTTCTCTCCAGGCGAGCCCTGTTGGTGGACGATTCATCCCGCGTCCAAACAGAGATCCGAGGGGGAGAAAGTGCGCATCGGAGATGACCTCATTCTCGTCAGTGTTTCATCTGAACGCTATCTTGTGAGTATCATATAAACCCAAAATACAAGACATGACTGTACATTTGATGTTCTTCAAGTCTTGAATGTGAAATAAAAGTCTTGGGCGTAAAATCAAAGTCTTGAACGTCAAATCAAATTTCATCGTTCTAGTAATAATTCACTGTTTGTTAGTCTGTCTGAGCATCAGCAGCTTCATATAGCAAATAAATGATTGACACTTCCAGTATGAAAGCATCATTATTGTCATATATGGCAGTCATTGTGATCTCTGGTCCAGATGAGTCAGACATGATCAGCATTAGTCAGTGTGTTTGTTAGTGGACAGTTACAGCTTTTTACAGCTTAATCTGAATTTATGCAAGCATAACCCATGATGCAAAGCTTCTCAGTTATGACCTCTGGGGCAAACGCATCATAGGACCCACATGACACGAGATGACATGTTGCCATGGTAACGATTATGCACCCCATCTCCCCGACAGCATCTGTCCATATCCAATGGCAACATCCACGTGGACGCGTCGTTCATGCAAACGCTGTGGAACGTGCATCCCACCTGCTCCGGGAGCAACGTGGAGGAAGGTTCGTCACCAGAACCAGCTTTCAGGGCCACACTGCAAAAAATTGTTGTTGGTTTTACTTAAAAAAAAAAAAAAAAAAAAGTAACCTGGTTGCCTTAATTTTAAGTTCATTGAAATAATTAAAAAAGTTAATACAATGAAGGAGAATCAAAAGAAACTCAAAGTGTTTAGTTATCTGAACCACATAAATGATCTAAGTGGATTTGACAGAAGAAAAAATGTTGTGACAACAAACCATGAAAATACATTTTTACTGTGCAGACAAAAACACTGTTGTTTCATGCATCTGTCAATTTTGAGATTTTTGGCTTTTCATAAAGTGTTTTTTCAGAGTGGTGGAAAGAAAACATCCAAAACACACTTTTACCTGTATCTTTTAGAGCACTTTATCTATTTGCGTCTGTAGATTTCAATTACGGTATATCTGTAAAGGCCGTTTCCTCAAAATGAGTTTTTCCTCCTACATTGAGCCGGGAATCTCCACTTCAGTGACACTTGCATTCACCAAACTTTACAGTTTTATTCTTATCTGTATTCTGAAGGTTTTACAGAGGCGTTTGTTCATTTATAATTTTCCTGATTTTATACAACATTTTATTCCTATTTTTTTTATATATTTATTTTTGTATTTTCAAAAATAAATATTGTATTTTGTAAAAAACAAAATAAAAAATAAAGACGGTATTTTCTGATTTGTGATAAATAGAGATTTCCGAAATCCCCTCTGTAAAAACCTTCGACTCTAATATATATGTATAAAAAAATGAAACGAATTTTGAACCTGACTTCATCCAATGTTCAGATTTCTTTTTCTAGAAATGTATGCAAATTAGTGCATATTTAATTAGGTAGCGCCTCATTTGCATATTTAAACAACATTTCAGAAAACTTGCCAAACAAAAATGTTTGCGATTATTAATATAATCAATCAACTGGTGAAGTATGGTGGTATTTATTTTTTATTTGTTTTACCATATTCACCTGGGGTGTCTCGCCTCAGGTGCAATAAAATAAAAAGTTAAATGTGTACTTTGGATGTAGTCTGAAAGATGTTATGAAAAACAAAAATAGCTCTCAAAATTGAGCAGTGCATGAAAAAACAATGGTTGCAGTAAAACATCATTGATTTTCTTATTGATTTGTTTTATCAATACTTTGCCTGACTGATTCTTCTTTTGTCCTTATAGGACTTATCTTTTTATAAGATATTTTAAAAGAGATATTTCTTTTATATATCTCAAACTGTACCAGTGCATGTGTAGTGACTGTCCTGTCTCTTCTTGGGTCTCCTGAGGGTTATATTCTTTGTCTTAAAAGTCCATTGTCCACCAAGTTGCACATGCTTTTCTTGTTGTTTATTATAAACGTGATTACAGAAAATAAACTGAGAAAACAAACTGATTGGTGCTTTCACACTTGGTTCGATTGCCTGTACCGAACCCGAGTTCGATTGCTCCCCCCTCCCCCTGCACCCGATGGACTATGTTCACATTATATTATTTGTATCCGAACCGCAGTACGCTTGCGTCATCAAGCTGCAGCTGGCGCGTACTCGTGTTGCTTGGTAACCGCTATGAAAAGGCGTCAAAATGGATAGAATTGCTCGTTTCACATTTGTTCTTCTTTTTTTGAACCTTTGGTTTTGTTTTCAAAGAAAATATACAGAAACACACTTGCGTTTGTCTGCCGCAAAAGTATTAAAACCGTTCCAAAGACAGCGGGATGTCTGCCCGCCCGCCGAAGACAATTTTTGTGGAGGCAAGCAGAAATCATCTCTCTGCTTGCAGTGCGTCAATCCCGCTTTTCGTCAAGGTAAGTGTATATAGACCCTTTTACAGTTGTTAAACACTCACGCACGCAGGCACGCACCATGTCATCAGCGGTTTACTTCCGCAATTTGGTACGATTGCGTTCATATCAGCAGCGAACCGTACCCGAGTTCACATGAACCGTACCCCAGACCACCTTTTTAAGCGGACTCGAGTACGGTTCGCGGGTGCGCACCCGAGTTCGGAAGACAGCGTTCACATCATCCAAACGAACCGAACTCTGACGTCATTCGAACCCGGGTGCGCACCAAAAGTGCTAGTGTGAAAGCGCCCTTAATGGAATGGCAAACGAACAGAAGGCACTGGTCTGAAGACCCGCTCTGGAAACACTTGTTGGATTATTGTTTGGATTACTCGGATTGACACTGAAGACTCAAGAGGAGACTAACGGGACAGTCTGATTAAAGGGTTACTTCAGGATTTAGCATTAAGCTTTGTATTAGTAGAAAACCTGTAGTATTTTCGAATTACCATGCTTTCCCCCCTCATATCCCCCTGAGAGGAGAGATTTATGTATTTTTTGTCTGGAAAAAATCCTCCGATGACGCAAAAATCGTCAATCGTCGGGCGAGACTGTTAAAAATGTCCGGGATTCAGCTTTTGCGTTCTGCGGTCGCCATTCATTGTTTACATGCACACCTCTCGTTTCAATCTAACTGAATTCATTCCGATCGGTGAATCTGACTGTAGTGTTTACATGAACGCTAAACAAGTGATCGGTTGATGTGCGCTTTACCCTTGCTAAGAAAATTTCCGCTCCTCCGTGAGAGATGCGAGACCGGTGCGTCTCAGTAATGAAGCCACCGGCCTCGCGCCGTTCTCCCGCGGCCATCAGCCTCGTCCTGCTCGCCACAGTAAACATGATGAATGGCGACTGTAGAACGCAAAAGCCGAATCCCGGACATTTTGGGTCTCTAAATCCCTGGCAAACTCATCACTTACTTAGGCTAGCCTTGTTGTTTTCAACTGTGCTCTCTAACCGGTAGGCGTGGCCTCCTAAGGCAGCGAAGCAAGTGCATTCTGGGAGTTGTTGTCTTTCATCCACATAAGCCAAAAATACATTTTCTGGCTTTTCTCAGTCTAGAAAGCTCCAAATTAAAAAATTTCTCCACATTTCTTCTACTTAAATTACCTATTTTAAATTCACATTCATCTTCCCAGAGGTGAAGTATCCCTTTAAGGATAGTCACTACAGCATGAAAAAAAAAAACAATGGTTTTGCAGTAAAACATCATTGATTTTCTCAATTTTGATTTTCTAAAGACTTTGCCCGACTGATTCTTCTTTCGTCCCATAGGATACCTTCTTGGTGGTCATGTGATGCGTCTCTTTCACGGGCACGATGAGGTCCTGACGATCCCGGGGTCGGATCAGAGTGAGGAAGAGCAGAGGTAGAAACCAGATATCTGTCCATCATCATCATCATCATCATCACCACCCAGGAGCCTTCAGCAAACTTCCAAGAGGGCGTCAAGATGACTTTAAATGATTTAAAATGAGACAAAACAAGCTTTAAAATAAGCTAAAAATCAATATTTTTCTTATTTTACATTTTTTTTTGTTTTTAAAAACCAGGATTCTCTCAGTCTTGGAAAACCGGGATTAATGAGGAAGCTTTCAACCATCCATCCATCCATCCATCCATTTAACTAGTTATGCCAAGCTCTAAAATATTTTATCGGGTAGAAATTGTGAGCAATATGTATTTTTTAAATGATTAAAAATGTTTTAAAATCCAGTAAATCAGGAATGATTGGAAAAGGTTAACGAGAACATTCAGCTCGTAACTTGTGGACTAATGAAGTTTAATTATTCTAATTCTAATTATTTTATTTGGTTATTTTAATGTGCCGTCTAAAAGGTTGTGAAGCACATGATGATCTAAAGATTTTCTCTACATCAGTAAAGTCCAAATGATGATCATGAACGTCACCTTTATACACTACAGATTGTGTCAAAGCAGCTTCACCGTAATAAACAGGAAAATAACAGTTGATGTTGCAAAATTCAGTCATGAAGCAAACTCAGTTTCAGCTCTTCAGACGACAACCGTTTTTATTTTATTTTTTTATTTTATTTACCCTTTAAATTTCTAGATTTGATCAATAAATAATACATAAATAGTCATTTAAGCACATTTTTCAACTTAAATTCAAAATAACTCACTGCATAACCCTTTTAAATTCAGCTCTAAATATCTTGCATTGGGTGTCAATGTCCAGATCAGTTCAGTTTAATGAAATGAGAGTGTGCAGTTTTGAAGCTCATCCTGGTGTGATCTCTGTGATTCAGAAGCGTCTGTGAAGAGCGTGCCGCGTCTGAACTGGGTCGAGTTGAGCGTAACCCGCAGACGAACCGCTGAAGATGCGCTCGGTCCCTCTGAGCTTCTCGTAGGCGTGTGGCCTCTATTTTTAGCGTTGGGAGCGTCGTCTGCAGGGTTAGATGTGGGCTGTCCGCTCCGGCCTGTGGCGTTCTGTCCTGTCCTTGAAATCTAATCAAAGAGACTCCTTCCTTTACAGCAGTTTCTGCAAGACGTCCTTCAGACGTATCGCAGATCTGTCAGAGATCTCTGTTATCCAGAGTGTTTCACGTCCTCGATGACGTGCAGCGCTTCTGATCAATAAACGTGACGGTTACCGTTAACAGAAAATCTCCTCTAAACCACGTTAGTTTAACCTTCATCCTTCCCTCGTGGGTCAGAATGACCCGAAGCCATAAAATTATACTTTTTTTTTGTCCAGAGAGGTTATTTTATTTCATTTTTTTAATGCAAATTTTTTTGGGGAGATTTTTTGTTCTTGTGGAGAATAATAATATAAGACGATATTTGATGACTCTAGATGGCCTTATAGCTCTATATGAGTATATGAGCTGTTCCTCTGGGCCCTAAAGTCAGTTTCTCTTCAGTGTGTATTCAGATACACATGTAGACATTATGAAATAATTTTTTGGTAAAATTTTAGCAAAAATTTAGCAAAATTTAGTTTAATTTTCAACAATTTTATGTTTTTCTATGTGTACTGAAGCATTCCTCACATTCCATTCATTCCTAAAGGGGTCAGATTGACCCGTGAGCGAAGGATTTGTTACTTTTTGAAATTTCAACCTCAAAATTCCTCGAATCCATTTTTTTTTTGGTGTGTATTCGTGATTCAAGTGCGACTAGAGTCCTAGAGTCTCTGATAAACACTCAATTTTTTACATTTTATCAAAAATGATTTGTGGGTCAACATGACCTGAGGGAAGGTTAAGTCAGCTTTAGGATTTAACTGTGTCTGAAATCGTGCTGTGAATTCTGACATATGCACTGCCTACCACAGTGTGTACAGTAGTAGAGAAGTGTGTGATTTCTGAATCAATCAGCCATTTGAATGCATCGGTTGAGTGAACGATTCAATGGCTCACTCATTAGGACAGTGATTTGCTGCCTCCTACTGGCGGTTTTAGATTCATATTTATTTGTTTTTAATCATTCTTATTTACCTTTACATGTATGCATATGGCAGTTGCTTTTATCCAAAGCAACTTGCATTGGCTTTAAGGTCAGATTTACATTTAATCAGTTCATCAGAATTATACAATTTTAAAGTACATGTACACTACCGTTCAGGTCAGTACGTTTTTTGGTTTTTGAAAGAAAGAAATACTTTTATTCAGCAAGGATGCATTAAATTGTCCAAAATTGACCGTAAAGACATTTGTTAACATAAAAAAAAAAAAAATATTTCAAATAAATGCTGTTCTTTTGAACTTTCTATTAATCAAAGAATCCTGAAAAATAAGTGTATCACAGTTTCCATAAAAATATTTAAACAAATCATCATATTAGAGTGATTTGTGAAGGATCATGTGACACTGAAGACTGGAGTAATGATGCTGAACATTCAGCTTTGATCACAGGAATAGATTACACTTTACTGTATATTCACATAGAGAACAGATGATTTACATTATAATAATATTTCACTGTTTTTACTGTATTTTTGTTTAAATAAATGCAGCCTTGGTGAGGAGAAGAGAAAAATATAAAAAAATCCCTGAACTTTTGAATGATAATTTATAAATGACACAATTAAAAAACAGGAACTCATTCCAGGGTAGAGCTGCAATATTATGACAAAAATCATAATTGCTCTTGATACTGTAATAATGTTAATATTGATTTATAGAATACATAAAAAATGCTTTGTGTTTGGGGAAACGGCACATGATATTCTGGCTTTACAGACAAAAACAAGATAAGAACCATTTATGAATTAGTTTATTGCTTCTTACAATAGAAAATCAAGACTTGACACTGGTTATTTTAGTTGACAGGGTTTTTCAAACTGGAAATCAGTTATATACAGAAAACGAGCAAAGAACATAGCAAAAAATAAATAAAAAATGATGCACACAATCAACACTTTTCATTCATTTTCACTTTAATAGTCATAATTGATTTAGCTTAATTGTGCATTATTGGGGGGCGTTTGTGTTGATTTGAAATGCTTTTTTGCCTCCCGTTTCTTGGAAACTTGTTCTGACTGGTGTTTTTCAGATTGGTGAACTATGAGACTGGTAAAGCCGGAGCGAAAGCCCGATCTCTGTGGAGGCTGGAGCCGTTGCGGATCAGGTGTGTGCCTTCAGAACCAAGATCTAGTCATGAGATCGTCTCAGTCGAAAGTCCTTCAGGATGTTCTGTAATAATTATTGTAATTCATTATAGCTATTAGTTATTAAGTTTCAGGAGTGACAAATGCATTTAAATATGGCAGTGAATCCCCTAAATTATCATTACGTAATTGAATGGAACGCGACTCACTGCAAATTAATATAACAGTGACCAAACCTCGTTATATTTGGCCATTTTAAATAAACCACCGTTGTGTGTTGTTTATGTTTGAAAGGCTGAGCTTCTCTTGCGTTATTGCCATAACCATTTATTATTCATCCATTTATCTATTTATTAAGCGCTTCTAGGCTCATAAAACAATCAAGTTTATGGAGTTATTAAAGTCCTCCTGTGGAGAAAATCCAGCTTTTAATGTTGTTTATGTGTCTATGTGGTGTTTTTAATCTGCTTTAAGACAAACCATGTGTAAATTCATAAGTCAACAGCATTGCTGAGTATTTTCTCCTTAAAACTGCAGTGAACCAAAGACAGTCTCAAAAACACGCTTTGAAATCGCTGGTGTTTCTGACGTCAACCAGTGGATCTCTGAGCTGAGTGAGTGAGTGGAGGCGGGGCTCATTTGCATATTCATAGAACCGCGCATACTAAATGAGGCAAGGGTGTCGAGTTACATTCAAGATATTTTAAGACATGAAGTGGAAAAAAACGTTTAAATATGTCATTTTGGTGATCAGAGATGAGTTTTAGGGATACAATTATTGACTACAGAGGGACTTTAAAATGCACAGGTGCGGGTCGCGATATTTTGGTCTTGTTTTCAATATAATGCATTTGTATTTATTTGGGTTATTATGGGCTTGTTCTTGTTTGCTGTTTTTTTCTAGCAAGATCTGGCAACACAAATGAGTTGAGGCTCACATAAAAAAAGACACATCTCTGACGCGCGTTTACACACATTATTAACGGTTTGGTTCGGTATGCAGTGCGTAGACCGCTTGTAAACGCGTTTATCACTACCTGAAGTTTTCAGGAGTTAATTCAGTTGTAGAATGCAGTCGTCGTCGCTGAACTGTGTGTGAACAGAACAGGATTAAACGCTAAACACTGAACTGTGTGTGAACAGAACAGGATTAAACACTGAACTGTGTGTGAACAGAACAGGATTAAACACTGAACTGTGTGTGAACAGAACAGGATTAAACACTGAACTGTGTGTGAACAGAACAGGATTAAACGCTAAACACTGAACTGTGTGTGAACAGAACAGGATTAAACACTGAACTGTGTGTGAACAGAACAGGATTAAACGCTAAACACTGAACTGTGTGTGAACAGAACAGGATTAAACACTGAACTGTGTGTAAACAGAACAGGATTAAACACTGAACTGTGTGTGAACAGAACAGGATTAAACACTGAACTGTGTGTGAACAGAACAGGATTAAACGCTAAACACTGAACTGTGTGTGAACAGAACAGGATTAAACACTGAACTGTGTGAGAACAGAACAGGATTAAACACTGAACTGTGTGTGAACAGAACAGGATTAAACGCTAAACAGTGAACTGTGTGTGAACAGAACAGGATTAAACACTGAACTGTGTGAGAACAGAACAGGATTAAACACTGAACTGTGTGTGAACAGAACAGGATTAAACACTGAACTGTGTGTGAACAGAACAGGATTAAACGCTAAACACTGAACTGTGTGTGAACAGAACAGGATTAAACACTGAACTGTGTGTGAACAGAACAGGATTAAACACTGAACTGTGTGAGAACAGAACAGGATTAAACGCTAAACACTGAACTGTGTGTGAACAGAACAGGATTAAACACTGAACTGTGTGAGAACAGAACAGGATTAAACACTGAACTGTGTGTGAACAGAACAGGATTAAACACTGAACTGTGTGTGAACAGAACAGGATTAAAGGCTAAACACTGAACTGTGTGTGAACAGAACAGGATTAAACACTGAACTGTGTGTGAACAGAACAGGATTAAACACTGAACTGTGTGAGAACAGAACAGGATTAAACACTAAACACTGAACTGTGTGTGAACAGAACAGGATTAAACACTGAACTGTGTGTGAACAGAACAGGATTAAACACTGAACTGTGTGTGAACAGAACAGGATTAAACGCTAAACACTGAACTGTGTGTGAACAGAACAGGATTAAACACTGAACTGTGTGTGAACAGAACAGGATTAAACGCTAAACACTGAACTGTGTGTGAACAGAACAGGATTAAACACTGAACTGTGTGTAAACAGAACAGGATTAAACACTGAACTGTGTGTGAACAGAACAGGATTAAACACTGAACTGTGTGTGAACAGAACAGGATTAAACGCTAAACACTGAACTGTGTGTGAACAGAACAGGATTAAACACTGAAATGTGTGAGAACAGAACAGGATTAAACACTGAACTGTGTGTGAACAGAACAGGATTAAACGCTAAACACTGAACTGTGTGTGAACAGAACAGGATTAAACACTGAACTGTGTGAGAACAGAACAGGATTAAACACTGAACTGTGTGTGAACAGAACAGGATTAAACACTGAACTGTGTGTGAACAGAACAGGATTAAACGCTAAACACTGAACTGTGTGTGAACAGAACAGGATTAAACACTGAACTGTGTGTGAACAGAACAGGATTAAACACTGAACTGTGTGAGAACAGAACAGGATTAAACGCTAAACACTGAACTGTGTGTGAACAGAACAGGATTAAACACTGAACTGTGTGAGAACAGAACAGGATTAAACACTGAACTGTGTGTGAACAGAACAGGATTAAACACTGAACTGTGTGTGAACAGAACAGGATTAAACACTGAACTGTGTGTGAACAGAACAGGATTAAACACTGAACTGTGTGTGAACAGAACAGGATTAAAGGCTAAACACTGAACTGTGTGTGAACAGAACAGGATTAAACACTGAACTGTGTGTGAACAGAACAGGATTAAACACTGAACTGTGTGTGAACAGAACAGGATTAAACACTGAACTGTGTGTGAACAGAACAGGATTAAACACTGAACTGTGTGTGAACAGAACAGGATTAAACACTGAACTGTGTGTGAACAGAACAGGATTAAACGCTAAACACTGAACTGTGTGTGAACAGAACAGGATTAAACACTGATCTGTGTGTGAACAGAACAGGATTAAACACTGAACTGTGTGAGAACAGAACAGGATTAAACACTAAGGATCCTCTCATACACTCAGTGCAATGCAGCGCCAGGCGCGACGCAAGTGTGTTTTGCTAGTTACAGCCCGACGCAGTTATCATTTTTATTTGCTGCTGGTCTGAAAACGAGGTGTGTGTTCTGGCTTTTAAAGGGAATGGGAGACGAGACTCTGATTGGTTTATTGCACGTTAGACCCAAAACACACCCATTACTCATTAAGAGAATAAAGACAACCCTTTTAGACCATGCGCCGGGACCGCCGACCATTTTTCCCGTCGTTAAACTAGCAAAAGTGGATTTGGACGTGCCATAAGTGCGCTTTAGACCATGTGCCTAGATCATTAAAATAGGGCCTTTAACGCTGAACTGTACATGACCTTATTAACCCATGATCTCCATGTGTGTTCAGTTGGTGTGGCAGTCACATTCGCTGGGGTCAACCGTTCCGTCTGCGTCACCTGACCACCGGCCACTATCTGGCGCTGACCGAGGACCGGGGCGTTGTGCTGCAGGAACGAGAGCGATCCGACACCACGGCCACAGCCTTCTGCTTCAGAGCCTCCAAGGTGATCACACACAACATCAGTGCACTAGTGATCTGAAATAATGTGCACTCATTCACACACAACATTCAGTGCAAATAATGCACTTTAGTGAGCAGAAGAGACTCTTTCAGACACATTACAGATGTTCATCACATTACTAATCCAGTCAACTTCCACAGAGGCCTTTAATATCAGACTAAACCAGTGAAGTTTATTGAATTATTAGAGTTAAATCTGTAAAAGACAGATGCTCTAATTGATTCCAGCTCTCAAAGGGTCAATATTCAGCAAAGAGGATCTTCCTCCAGAGCTTCATTAAATGAGAACCATCACTTTTATAGTGTATCATTTGTCATCCACTTATTCTCCCTCCGCTGCTTTGATTTTACTCCCGACGTTCCAGCAGGGAAAGCGATCCCAGTGTTTGAGGATTCATCAGCTTTGCCTCTGGATGTGCTGTAATGTTAGTTCATTATTGAGTCGTGAAGAGCTCCAGATCTATCATCATGTTTTCAGGTCAAACTCACATAATCACATGAGTGATGAGCTGTAAACGCTTCATGCTTTCGCTGTAAACTGTGCTTGTTAACTATTAATATTTAATGCTCGACAGAAAGAGCAAGAGCTGTTTATAGAGGTGATGTTTTCTGATTATTTTAATCAGCCTCCAAATTGAATTAAATGAAAAGAAGAAGAAGAAAAAAATGTTTTTGAATTTTTTACATTTTATTTTATAAATTGTTAACATTTTATTTTAAGTTTTTTTTTATATATGTATGTCTGTATGTTTTTTATTCATTTCTGTTTAATCTTCATCATTTTACATGTCTTTGAAGCGGCCTCCAGATTGCAAAGGAAGCCTGTTATTTTAGTATAATTGAAATGCTATTATAGTTTTTATTAATGTTTTACATTTTTATTGTCATATTTTCAAGGTTTATTCATTTTGTTGTGTTTGACGTTTTATTAGTTTGTCTTGTTTTATTTAATATGTCTATGTAGTTTTTATGACTTTTTTCAATTTGAGTTATTTTAACACATCAGGTTAAACTAAATGAAAAGAAGTAAAATCAAATTAATAATATATAATAATATTATACATTGTTTTAGTTAACGTTTTATTTTAATCTGATGTCACATGAATAATCTCTTGGTTCAATGTAATTTTATGAATTTGTGTGTGTTCCTGTGAGTTTTTCCTGTGAGTTCATGTATTTTATAGTCTAAAGTTGTTAGATTGTGCAGCGCTTTGGTCAGCGGTGGCCGTTTTAAATGTGCTCTAGAAATAAAAGTGCCTTGATATCAAATGAATGGTCTCACACACTCTAGATCCTCCCGTCTGCTGCATTAAATGTGTGTTCTGTGTTTGTTCAGGATAAGCTGGAGTGCAGTCCGAAGCGGGACATCGAGGGCATGGGAGTGGCGGAGATCAAGTACGGAGACTCTCAGTGTTTCGTGATGCACGTGGCGACGGGACTCTGGCTGTCCTATCAGGCGCCCGATGTCAAATCTGCTCGACTGGGGCCGCTCAAGCGACGAGTGAGCTTCACATCTGCATCATAGAGTTCATGTAGGCCAGGTCTAATGACCTGAAAAGGGCCGCTCCATTACGCCACACACACACCAGGGGCTCGGAGCAAAAATGCCTCCCAAATTAATATAAATGCCCCATAAATGAATAAAAATGCCCCCAAAATGAGTAAAAATGCCCCCCAAATTAATAAAAATGCCCCCAAAATTAGTAAAAATGCCCCATAAATGAACAAAAATGCCCCCAAAATTAGGAAAAATGCCCCATAAATGAATAAAAATGCCCCCAAAATTAGGAAAAATGCCCCCTAAATTAATAAAAATTACCCAAAAATTAGGAAAAATGCCCCATAAATGAACAGAAATGCCCCCAAAATCAGGAAAAATGCCCCCAAAAATGTCTTTGTGTGAGTTCTTGTTTTTAATATTTATACGCAATACCACACGAGCGAGAGTATCAGTATCACACGTGTTTTCCCGAATATCAGCACGTTTGCAAATGTGTGTAAATATTGATTTTTATACAACAGTTCAATAAACAAGAAGATAATATACATTTTACGTTCTTTGAAACGGCCTCCAAATTGCAAAGGAAGCCTGTCATTTTAACATAATTAAAATGCTATTATAGTTTTTATTAATTTTTTTACATTTTGTCATATTTTCTGTTCTTTTGTTGTATTTGACATTTTATTAGTTTATCTTTTTTAAATATGTCTATGTAGGTTTTATGACTTTTTTTGTATTTAGTTATTTTACATCAGGTAAAAGAAAAGAAGTAAAATAAAATGAGATTGTTTTAGTTAACATTTTATTTTAAAGTATTACATTTTTGTATATATGTCTATTTTTTTGTCAATTTCTATTTTCATTTTAGTTATTTTAGTACATCAATTTAAACTGAATAAAAGTGAGAAATGCTGCTTTGGCAACTAGCTGAAATAAAAAATATATTTTAATATTTTATTGTCTTTTTAACATTTATTTTAGTTGCGTTAATTTAGTTAAGTTAAACTAAATGACTAGCTGATATAAAATACCATTTTTTTATATTATATTTCAGGTAACGTTTTTGTAGTTAATGTTTTTATTTTAATGTAAATGTTTTTTATGGTTTTAGTTTTTTTTTATAGAATTGTATATAGTTTTTATTTATTTTAATTCCAGTTTTAGTAGTGCATCAAGTTACATGATGAAAATGACATATGTTGCCTTGGAATATTTTATTTTATTTCAGTTATCATTTATTTGAGCTGAAATACAGTATATTTTTAACGAAATGTCTTTAGTTAAGTATAATACCCAACAGCCTCCTGTACTAAATCATAGTTGGCTTTGGTCAAGCGATGTCAACAACACTTCCTAGTTCTTGTGTTATGATGCACATGTAGTTAAGTGCTCATATTAAGTTCGACATGCGTTGAATATGAACCGCGTGTGGTGTGAGTTCAGCGGATCCTCTGTGTGTTTCAGGCCTGTCTTCACTCTGAAGGACACATGGATGACGGTCTGACGCTTCAGCGATGTCAACACGAGGAGTCGAGAGCGGCTCGAATCATCCGGAACACCACTCGTCTCTTCAGCTGCTTCATCAGGTATCACACACACACGACCTTTGACCTCACGTGTGTGTGGAATAAGTGTGTTTTCCGGCCAGATGGTGCACTGGAGCTCACAAACACACTATTTTTAGCTCTCACATGCATCTCGAATGTTCTGAGTCGAGCCGATGGCACTTTCACCCAGGACGTTTTTCAGGAAATATGTTTAATAATCTTACATAAGCGACGCTGTTTTGGTTATTCCGGGAAGTTCTGTCACACTTCAGCTTCACGGTTCCTGCGCTTGTTCCTCTTGTAGCTCTGAGATGAACTGCAGTCATATGGGTTATTATCCCACAGGCCGCTTATATAAATGAATATTTTACAGTCAAACCAACATTCACTCACACTCCTTCAGCATTTCTCACATCATCAGTTTATTCGCTATAGTTTAGAGAATGGTACTAAA
Source organism: Scardinius erythrophthalmus (assembly GCF_964197995.2). NCBI lineage: Eukaryota > Metazoa > Chordata > Actinopteri > Cypriniformes > Leuciscidae > Scardinius > Scardinius erythrophthalmus. The sequence continues at coordinate 1,470,826 of NC_138239.1, read as the reverse complement.
ATATGAGCAGAACTCAGTTGATGTTTGACTGGTTTTGTCCGTCCTTCTGTTAGACTGTCTCACACATGAATTATGTTGAATATCTGTCAGCTGTTAAATTTAACTACACAATTAGATAATACCAGTTTAGCTCAACCAATCACCAAGCAATGCTTCATTGTGTTCAGTCTGTGTGTAAAAAGAGCATTAGCAATTAAAGAAGAAACACTTCAGCAAAACATGATCAGCTCAAAGTGTTATGTTAATGTAACTGGTAGTCACTGTATGGGGAATTATTTGGGTATAATATGTCACTTTATTTTGCTCTCCTCACTCACAAAAATGAACTATAGTGTCCTGCACACACTAGTGAAAAAATATCAAATATTATATCTGGTGTCTGAATAATGTTTGGTTTGACTGTATGTTCAAAGTCTTGATGTTTCAGGCTCTACTAGAACAGGTTTTCCTGCTTGAATGTTGATTATTCTCCTCATATTCTCCATTGTTGCGGCTCCTCTCTTCCCAGTCTGTCAGTAACGCTCTGTTTACTTCCTGTCTCTATGAAGCCCCTCCTCCTGAAAAGCACACTGTGCTCTGATTGGTCGGCTGAAGCAGTGTGTTGTGATTGGTCGAGAGCTTTGAGTGTGTTTGGGAAATGTCCCACCCCTTTCCATAACCGCCAGTTTAACACACTACTAACTAACTCAACCAGGCCCCGCCCCGGCCCCGTATTAATTATTATAATGAGGAATATTGTGACGTGTTCGTTCCTGGAAGAAACTCGAGACTACAATGAGTTCAGAAACACTGACACTGATATAGAGAAGAACTGGAGCTTTATTCTGCGTATTCATTATTATAATGAGTAATATTGTAAGCAGTGTTCATCATTCATGTTGTAGCGACAATGAAGTGTTGTAGGATTATTTGAGATCCACCCAAGACGCTTCCAGTCCAGCACTGCACTCATCCCTTTATATGTCACAGTTCCGATGCCAAAACACATGTAATCCACAAGTTTGCATGTCCACATACGATCCTGACAAGCTCAGAAATAGTTTGCTTCCCTCATTAGTTACACCGGTCTTCACTTCTCTCTGGCTACCGATATACCCGTTAAACCCACACTCCCCCCAGTGTCCAACAGTGGAACTACAACATGTTATAGATGGAGCATGATGGCTCTTACACATGTGACTAATGCTGCTGTCTGTGATGTTGTGTGGACAGAGAGCTGGACGGTCTGAGCGCTAAGAACCGTGTGTGTGTGGTTCTGCCCATCGAAGAGGTTCTGCAGACGCTGCACGATCTGATCGTGTACTTCAGACTGCCGGACGCCGAGCTCGAGCACGAGAAGAAGCAGATCAAACTGCGTTCGCTGAAGAACCGGCAGAACCTCTTCAAGCAGGAGGTGAGCTGAACGCGTCTCTGGGCCGAGGAGCACATCTCTCCCTCGCGGGTCAAAATGACCCGAAGCCCTAAAATATACTCAGTTTTTGTTTTGTCCAGAAAGCTTATTTTATTTCATTGTGATAATATTTAAGATATTTTTTAATGTCATTTTTTAAATGACTAGATTTGATCAATAAATAATAAATAAATAGCAATTTAAGCCCATTCCTCACATTCTTTCAACTTAAATTCAAGATAACTCACAATTTCATGCATAACCCTTTCAATTCAGCTCTAAACATCTTACATTGGGTGTATTTGGGCGTCATACACCTGTAGACATTATAAAATATGTTTTTTTTTTGGTAAAGTTTTATCATTTTCAGTTTGAACTTTGAGCATTTTTATGTTTTTCTATGTGAACTGAAGCATTCCATTCAAATTCCATTCAGATTGACCCGCAAGGAAAAGATTTGTCACTTTTTTCAATTTCAACCACTTTTTTTTGTGTGTGTATTCGTGGCTCAAGTCCGACAAAAGTCCTCTGATGAACGCTCAATAAAAAGAAAAAAAAGAAATGAAACTAGGTTTCGGGTCAGAATGACCCGAGGGAAGGATGAGGGTTTTAACCCACGGCCGAATCATTAATGCCTCTTCTGTTTCCACACGACGTGCTGCAGTTCAGTGTGGATTTGTCAGCAGATCTTCACAAAAACAAAGATTTATTGTTTTCTTTTGCTTTTATCTTACATAACTGTATCGAATTCACATCTTTTATTTTTTTCTAAGATTGTATTCTGAGAGAAGTCATTTTTTAATGAATTGGTGTCGTCCTGATTGACCAATCACACGGCAAAAAGTGATTTTCTTACTCATTAGGTTTGTCTTGTTTTCCTGTAGAAATATTTAAATGTTCTTAAATCAACTTAAAAAGCGAAGTGACGTGAAATAATGAGTCACATTTTCTGAGAAATTGATCAACGTTAAGTGAGTTTATGCTTAAAAAATAAATATAAATATCTGCCAATGGGCCATGAAAAATACATTTTAAAAGAAAAAGCAAGGATATTTTTCTCAATATAAGCACAAATTCACTTTATTTTGATACATATATTAGAAAAGAAGTCTTCTTGATTCTCAGGTAAATGTCTTTAAGAATGTTTTGTATTTTTACCTTGTTTTCCAGTAAAAATATCTAAAAATAATAATAATATAATTATTATTATTATACTCACATTACATATATATGTGTATAGTGAAATATTTTTTATATTTATACAGTATATATAACATTTACTTGTATATATTGTTTTCCAGTAAAAAAAAAATATAAATATTTTTTTTTAAATTATATTTATATATTTTTATTAGTTTTAAATATATTGTATTGTTTATTTAATATATATATATATATATATATATATATATATATACATACACACAGTATATATATATATATTAATATATATATATATATATATATATATATATATATATATATATATATATATATATATATACAGTATATATGAAGAGTTCAGATGCAAAAGCATCTAAGTGCCATCTGAAATTTTCTTCTAAAATGAGCATTTTTATCAAGCTTGTATGTTTAAGTTCAGTAATTTCTTTTTATCAAGCTTGTATGTTTAAGTTCAGTAATTTCACTTTAATGACAATTAATAGGTTATTTTCATTGTCATTAAAGTGAAATAACTGAACATAAACAAACAAGCTTGATAAAAATGATTATTCTAGAAGGAAATTTCAGATGGCACTTAGAGGCTTTTGCATCTGAAGTCTTCATATATACACACACACAGTATATATAAATAAAAATTATATATAGAAACATATATTTAATATCAATATAATATTGGTCAAATAATTCTGGGGCAAATAATTCTGTATATATAATCTTATATTATTATCATTTTATCATTATTATATGTCAG
>NC_138239.1:1460000-1462500 GCF_964197995.2 Scardinius erythrophthalmus | reverse complement strand
GTGAGCGAAGGCTCGGCCCAGTACAGGAGGTGGTACTTTGAGCTGATGATGGACCAGGTGGACCAGTTCGTGACAGGTGAGCCGACGCACCTGCGAGTGGGCTGGGCCTCCACTAAAGGATACTCCCCCTATCCGGGCGGAGGAGAGGGATGGGGCGGCAACGGCGTCGGGGACGATCTCTACTCGTACGGCTTCGACGGGCTCCATCTGTGGTCAGGTACGCACTCACTACACACACACACACACACACACACACACACACACACACACACACACACACACACACACACACACACACACACACACACACACACTCACACACACACTAGCTTCCGGCAGACGGCCGTACGCATCGACTTACGCCACAAGAGTAACACTTGATGATGTATGACGGAGTAGCGTAAGCTTTGACGCCTCTCGCAGTTCTAACACACGGCGCTGGGCAACTGCGCTCGTCATTACGTCGTGCGTCATGTTCAAGTCTTTCTCTTTTGGCGCAAGCCGGCTTGTGTAGGCCGTCTGCCAGAAACTCGTTATTTTAGTTGATAAAGTTATAATTATGGATATTTTTCTTACACGAACGCATCACTTCACTTCAGAAGGCCTTTATTAACCCCCCGGAGCAGTGTGGAGCACTTTTATGATGGATAGATGCACTTTAATGATGGATAGATGCACTTTTATAATGGACAGATGCACTTTAATGATGGATAGATGCACTTTAATGATGGACAGATGCACTTTAATGATGGATAGATGCACTTTAATGATGGATAGATGCACTTTTATGATGGACAGATGCACTTTAATGATGGATAGATGCACTTTTATGATGGACAGATGCACTTTAATGATGGATAGATGCACTTTTATGATGGACAGATGCACTTTAATGATGGATAGATGCACTTTAATGATGGACAGATGCACTTTAATGATGGATAGATGCACTTTAATGATGGATAGATGCACTTTAATAATGGATAGATGCACTTTAATGATGGACAGATGCACTTTAATGATGGATAGATGCACTTTTATGATGGACAGATGCACTTTAATGATGGATAGATGCACTTTTATGATGGATAGATGCACTTTTATGATGGACAGATGCACTTTAATGATGGATAGATGCACTTTTATGATGGACAGATGCACTTTAATGATGGATAGATGCACTTTTATGATGGACAGATGCACTTTAATGATGGATAGATGCACTTTAATGATGGACAGATGCACTTTAATGATGGATAGATGCACTTTAATGATGGATAGATGCACTTTAATAATGGATAGATGCACTTTAATGATGGACAGATGCACTTTAATGATGGATAGATGCACTTTTATGATGGACAGATGCACTTTAATGATGGATAGATGCACTTTAATGATGGACAGATGCACTTTAATGATGGATAGATGCACTTTAATGATGGACAGATGCACTTTAATGATGGATAGATGCACTTTAATGATGGATAGATGCACTTTTATGATGGACAGATGCACTTTAATGATGGATAGATGCACTTTTATGATGGACAGATGCACTTTAATGATGGATAGATGCACTTTTATGATGGACAGATGCACTTTAATGATGGATAGATGCACTTTAATGATGGACAGATGCACTTTAATGATGGATAGATGCACTTTAATGATGGATAGATGCACTTTAATAATGGATAGATGCACTTTAATGATGGACAGATGCACTTTAATGATGGATAGATGCACTTTTATGATGGACAGATGCACTTTAATGATGGATAGATGCACTTTTATGATGGACAGATGCACTTTAATGATGGATAGATGCACTTTTATGATGGACAGATGCACTTTAATGATGGATAGATGCACTTTAATGATGGACAGATGCACTTTAATGATGGATAGATGCACTTTAATGATGGATAGATGCACTTTAATAATGGATAGATGCACTTTAATGATGGACAGATGCACTTTAATGATGGATAGATGCACTTTTATGATGGACAGATGCACTTTAATGATGGATAGATGCACTTTTATGATGGACAGATGCACTTTAATGATGGATAGATGCACTTTTATGATGGACAGATGCACTTTAATGATGGATAGATGCACTTTAATGATGGACAGATGCACTTTAATGATGGATAGATGCACTTTAATGATGGATAGATGCACTTTAATAATGGATAGATGCACTTTAATGATGGACAGATGCACTTTTATGATGGATAGATGCACTTTTATGATGGACAGATGCACTTTTATGGACTTCCAAAAACAAAAACCCATTCACACCCATTATAAGGCTTGATAGAGCCAGGACATTTTTTTAATATAACTCTGATTGTATTCGTTTGAAAGAAGAATGTCATAAACACCTAGGATGACTTCAGGGTGAGTAAATCATGAGCTAATTTTCATTTTTGGGTGAACTATCCTTTAATAACGTTTCACACATGCGTGTAGGACGTGTCCCGAGGGCCGT
>NC_138239.1:1420000-1455000 GCF_964197995.2 Scardinius erythrophthalmus | reverse complement strand
ATAAAGCTCACCACAGCGCACTGGCAAACATAATGATTACGAGTGTGTCGTGGAAAAACTGAAGGATACTGTCTAAATATTTTAATAACTTACTGGTAATATTTTCTGTGTTTTCGGCTGCAGAGATTCTGACTCGTAATCTCCGCCTATATGCTCGATTCATATGGATTACATAATCGTCATAATCGGATTACATAATCTGAGAATATTTATTTTCCATTTGAATTGGTTTATTTAAAAGTAGACATTACAAGCTTTCTATAGATATATTTCTTATGTCTGTGAGGCATCGGTTCGGTTCGTGCCGTGACTGAGACCAAGGCGTCAGAAAGCACATCCTGGTTGTTTTCTTTATTGTACAAAAGCGCAACATTTTGTTGTTATTGTGAGTTTAAAGAAATAAAACTAGACTTTTACAGTTTGCATTACTCTTATCTATATGACCAAAAATGATGATAGGCGAATGTTTGGATTTCCGTCCATTAACGATGTGTCCGTCACAGCCGGCGTGATTTCGCCACTTTCTGTGGAGGTTTTTTTTCTGCGACTAACCGACTAATAAATTGTTGATCGTATAAACCGCTTCTAGTCGACTAACGGTTGATCGACTATTAGGGGGCAGCCTTAGTCTCTACACATCGCCTCTTCCCACTACACCCGAGATCCAGTGTCCATTGGTTGAACTTACAGATGATGTTGTTGGCAAACACTACGACCAGATCTTCTGATCATTCCCAGAAGCCCTATTGCTTTAGCGTAGCATCATGTCAGTGTCACTCTGTGATCTACACATCGTTGTCTCATGTTGTGTTTGGGGCGGCACTTTTTCATACAAATACTTGGTATAGTTTGGTCTCTAACTGAAACGAATACAATGCTTGTGTAATCTGCTAGTTGAGACCTTTTCAACGATATGTGACACAAGTCTATCAAGTCTACAAGTCACAACGAAACGGCTAATGACTCGTTTGAAAAACAATTCATTTAATTGACTCTTACTTTTGAAAGACAAGGGGCCCTATTTTAACAATCTGAAACGCAAGTATCAAACACTAAATGCAAGTAACTTTGTGGGCGGATCTCGCAAATCTAAAATGTGTTGGTCTGAGGTCGCTTCATTACTCATAGGTGTGGTTTGGGCGTAACGTGAAATAAACCAATCAGAGCGACATCTCACATTCCCTTTAAGAGCAGGCGCGCTTGTTCCATGGCGGATTGCTATTATAACGGCGGATTTGCCAGGAGCGGTTCACAGCCGAGGAGACCGACGTTCTCGTCAGGGCCGTAAAACACAGAGAAGTGACATTGGGGATGGAGAAACACACCCAGATTAGCTTCGGTTAAACAGGCGTATGATAATTTGGGTAAATGTGTAAGCTAGATTTATGCCTATTTTTTCACATCTTCATGGACACAACAATGATTTCCCTCGTGTGTTAATATTGTTCCTTGTAATAATGTATGGTTTTCTAAAAATGAGAACTGCTGCGTCTGTGTGTAGATGAGAGAAGCAAAGTGTGTGTGCGTTGTGCACACGCTACATTATGGCCAAGCATGCGCCCTTAAAATAGCCTCTGAATAACATGCGCCACTGACTTTAGATTAGGTTTTCCTGGTCTAGTCAAGTCAAGTCATCCTCATTTATATAGCGCTTTTAACAATGTAGATTGTTTCAAAGCAGCTTTACAGTGACAAACGTATAATTTAGGGTAACAGACATTGTTTTGGCTTTATAGCGGTTCTTTAATAAAGTTATTTTCCAGCTAAAAAGTGGAAAAGTCAGTGGAGGAATTGTTTTCTGAAGCTGCCAAATAGCACCAGGGAACGTTTGCGCTGGAACACGCCTCCTCTTTTCCCTGAACCGCCCCCGGGAGCGCAAGTTCATTCCCTAATTTACCGACGTGCGTCTGTGGAGGGAAAAGTCCGCTGTGCGCGGGTGCAAAACAGGAATGATACATGCGTCGGTGTACAAAGTCAATTGCGCTGGGTGCGAGATAGGGCCCTATAACTTTATATACGGTGCACTTTCAGATTTAAAACTTTGCAGGATGTTTTCATTCACTCAGAGACTACATGAAAGGTCATTTTCTAAAATCCATAATAGGGGCCCTTTAAGAAACTACATGTACTTACTATAGGGTTAGTTAGGGTTAATAACCCTTATAAAAAAAAATAAAAAAATAATACATGTCACCCACAGATATTGAGTAATAATTTTATTTAATTAATTTAATTGAATACAGTTATTTCAATTAAAATATTGGTTAATTATTCAAATTAAATTAAACATCTCTATTTATTGTTATTTTCTGGTATTTTATGCATTATTTATTATCATAATTTCAATCCTTTGCAGTGAATTTTGTTCCTTTCGCTTGTGTTAGTTTTGCAGTTGTTTTCATTATTTCATTTGATCTGAATCTCTGTCATTTTGCAGTTACTGTACAGTTTATGCCTCAATGCATCTTTAATATAAGTGACATTAACAGAGATCAACTCAAACTCAACACAACACAGTTTTATAAAGGTTTTTATCTTTGCTTCCCAGTCAAAATAAACTAGAAAGCTTTTTTTTTTTTCCAGGAAAAGTTTTCTTACACACATTTATAGCGCTTTATTCAATACAAGATTGTTTCAAAGCAGCTTCACATTAATAAACAGGAAAATAACATTACAAACTGCATCAGTTATGACACAAGCTGTAGAGCGGCTCTACAGAAGACAGTAGTTTCATTATTCAGATCATCTGATAGTGTCAGTGCAGTTAAATCCATAATATAGTGAATATGAATTTGAGATCGTGCATGTGTCTGTCTCTGTTTATGACTAATGAAAGACCTCATCAGCTCTGCGACACTCATGACATTCCCACAATGCTTCTGGTAGATTGATTATCTGTGCGCGTGTGCAGAATGCGTCTGTCATTCTCTCGTATAATAATGATCTCCAGCAAGCGTCAGGTCTCCTGTGGTTCCTCTCATCCAGATGTGTTCTTACGTTCATCACGTGTGTGTTCTCTCTCCTGCCGTCTGTGTGTGTTGCTGACTCATGCGTGTTCGCTCCTCAGATCAGAGAGGATAACAAGCGTCAGCATCCGTGTCTCGTGGATTTCTCCAAACTGCCAGAAACCGAGAGGAACTATAACTTACAGATGTCCACAGAAACACTGAAGTAAGACCAGCACACGCGTGTGTGTGTGTGTGTTACTTATGTGTGTGTGTGAGTGAGTGAGTGTGTGTGTGTGTATCTGTGTGTGAGTGTGTGTGTGTGTGTGTGTGTGTGTGTGTGTGTGTGTGTGTGTGTGTGTGTGTGTGTGTGTGTGTGTGTGTGAGTGAGTGTGTGTGAGTGTGTCTGTGTCGGTGTGTGAGTATGTAAGTGTGAGTATGTATGTGTGTATTTATTTGTTAATATGTGAGTATGTATGTATGTGTGTGAGTATGTGTGTGAGTGTGTGTGTGAGTGTGTGTGTGAGTATGTGTGTGAATATGTGTGTGTGTCTGTGAGTGAGTGAGTGTGTGCATCTGTGTGTGTGTGAGTGTGTTTGTGTGTGTGTGTGTGTGTGTCTGTGAGTGAGTGAGTGTGTGCATCTGTGTGTGTGTGAGTGTGTGTGTGTGTGTGTGTGTGTGTGTGTGTGTGTGTGTGTGTGTGTGTGTGTCTGTGTCGGTGTGTGAGTGTGTCTGCGTATGTATGTCTGTGAGTGAGTATGTGATAGTGTGTGTGTGTGTGTGTGTGTGTGTGTGTGTGTGTGTGTGTGTGTGTGTGTGTGTGTGTGTGTGATTGTGTGTGTGTGTGTGTGTATGTATGTCTGTGAGTGAGTATGTGAATATGTGTGTGTGTGTGTGTGTGTGTGTGTGTATGTATTTGTCTGTGTTTGTGTGTGTGAGTGTGCAAAGGTGTGTATCCAACTTTTTCTCCAAAGACTGGAAATGTCACTTCCATAAAAACACAGCATCAGAAATGATTCAGAACCAGAATCCATCTTGAAGAAGTGTGAAATATGTGTGTGTGTGTGTGTGTTTTAATCTCAGAAAGGGTGTGTGTAATCGCCGAGCTGCTCGCTGTGCTGGAGGCTGTACTGGGTCCTGTAATCGCTGCTCTCAGCTCTGCTTTATGTCTGTTTATGATTCGAGAGTTGGGTGTGCTTAACTTCATCATTAACCTTCATATGAGTTTTGCCAAACCTTCATTAACCTCTGATGACACACACTGTTGCACCCTGCGTTACTCCCTCTCTGCTGATACAGCAGTCTCCAGTGCAGGATCTCGCAGAACACAGGGATTGTTAGCAGTGCTGTTCACTATTACTAGTGCTCAAATGAGTGCTTCATTAGGTACTCGTTTGACTTGGACCTGCAAGAGACCACCTAGCAACCACATAGCAACACCCTGGCAACCATTGTTTGACTTGGACCTGTAAGAAACCAACTAACAACCACATAACAACGCCCGGGCAACCACTTTTTTGACTTGGACCTGCAAGAGACCACCTAGCAACCACATCGCAACACCCTGGCAACCATTGTTTGACTTGGACCTGTAAGAAACCAACTAACAACCACATAACAACGCCCGGGCAACCACTTTTTTGACTTGGACCTGCAAGAGACCACCTAGCAACCACATCGCAACACCCTGGCAACCATTGTTTGACTTGGACCTGTAAGAAACCAACTAACAACCACATAACAACGCCCGGGCAACCACTTTTTTGACTTGGACCTGCAAGAGACCACCTAGCAACCACATCGCAACACCCTGGCAACCATTGTTTGACTTGGACCTGTAAGAAACCAACTAACAACCACATAACAACGCCCGGGCAACCACTTTTTTGACTTGGACCTGCAAGAGACCACCTAGCAACCACATCGCAACACCCTGGCAACCATTGTTTGACTTGGACCTGTAAGAAACCATCTAACAACCACATAGCAATGCCCTGGCAACCACTTTTTTGACTTGGACCTGTAAGAAACCAGCTAGCAACGCCCTGGCAACCACTTTTTTGACTTGGACATTGGACACCTAGCAACCATTAACTAATGCCCTTGCAACCACTTGTTTGAATTGGACCTGTCAGAAACCACCTAGCAATGCCTTGGCAAACACTTTTTTTGACTTGGACCTGTACAAAACCACCTAGCAACCAAATAGCAACACCCTGGCAACAACTCCTTTGACTTGGACCTGTACGAAACCACATAGCAACCATATAGCAACACCCTGACAACCACTCATTTGACTTGGATCTCCAAGAAACCCCCTAGCAACCACATAGCAATGCCCTGGCAACCACTCGATTGACTTGGACCTCCAAGAAACCACATAGCAACCACATAGCAAGCACTTAGCATCGTCCTGGCAACCACTTGTTTGACTTGGACCTGCAAAAAAACACATAGCAACCACATAGCAACCGCATAGCAACACCCTGGCAACCACTCGTTTGACTTGGACCTGTACGAAACCAGATTGCAACCATATAGCAACACCCTGACAACCATTCATTTGACTTGGAGCTCCAAGAAACCCCCTAGCAACCACATAGCAATGCCCTGGCAACCACTCGATTGACTTGGACCTCCAAGAAACCACATAGCAACCACATAGCAAGCACTTAGCATCGCCCTGGCAACCACTTGTTTGACTTGGACCTGCAAAAAAACACACAGCAACCGCATAGCAACACCCTGGCAACCACTCGTTTGACTTGGACCTGTACGAAACCACACAGCAACCATATAGCAACACCCTGACAACCATTCATTTGACTTGGAGCTCCAAGAAACCCCCTAGCAACCACATAGCAATGCCCTGGCAACCACTCAATTGACTTGGACCTCCAAGAAACCACGTAGCAACCACGTAGCAAGCACTTAGCAACGCCCTGGCAACCACTCGTTTGACTTGGACCTGCAAAAAAACACATAGCAACACCCTGGCAACCACTTACGCTCTTGCTCTGTGATTGCAAACACCTCTCACATGTCCCCGTGTGCAGGTTTTATCCGGCATGTTGTGTTTTCTGTGTGTGTTTCAGGACTCTTCTGGCTTTGGGTTGTCATGTGGTCCAGGTGAAAGTCAACGCTGAAGAGGAGCTGAAAAAACTCAAACTCCCGAAGAAGTGAGTGTGAAGTGATGTATGAGACATCGCAGGCCACAGATGGTGCGCCGCCGCACCAGATGCTCGTCTCAGAACATCACGTTCATTCCAGCCTATAAAGCTCTGTGCACAATGACTGTCTCTTACATGAAGCTGATTCATATCCATCATCGCAGATTATCTGCTTATATCTATAGAGAATGTTTAATAACATTACTCTTTCGTCTTTACAACAGCCTTATTTTACTATTATTTATATACTGATACAGTTTTCATCAATAGTTTGATCAGCTTTCATGTTTTCAGTATTTTCATTTTATTATTAATTGATTCATTAATTTCCAGTGCAGTTAGTAATTTTACACAGTGGTGTAGTCTAGTTTTTTGTAGTGAGTATACTCTAATATAACACCCCCCCCCCCCCCCCCCCCCGCCGCATACTCACCCATCCCAGAGCGTCACCCCATAAGCACCACCACACTCACTAATGCATACAGTATGCATCGACATGTAAATTGAGAGCATTATGAAATACTAAGTGTTATCAACATGTCAATTTATTATAAGCAACACAAGACTTTAACAGCCAATGACATTTACAGCTGGGGAGACTGGACTGATTTTCTACTGTTTAGTGTTAATCACCATCTAACTCAGTCAGTTAAGAGCTACCTTTAGCCTTAGATGTTATATGAATATGGTCCCTGAAGCACAGGTTTTATCAGTTGACAATTTTCAACAATTTTTTTTAAAGCATTATAGGCACAAATACAAATTTACTTTTAGAAATGGTGTTTTTGAAAATTTTTTTTATTTTAAAATACATTTTACTGTGCAATTTCTTTCTAATTAATTTGAGTTAGACCGAACTTTTATTTTGGTGGGTTGTAGACATTTGAGTTTCTGTGTGTTTTAATAAACTATTATTATTATTATTATTATTATTATTATTATTATTATTAGGCCTGAAGTATACTCTGTGCAATAGTAATATATTTCTGTTATAATTTCTTCAAATTATACAGAACATTTATTTTGACAGGTTGTCGTAAAGACATAACAGTTTCTGTGTGTATATAAAACGAATGAATGACGATAGTTTTATCAAATGAAATGGTGAAATTCTCATCAAGTGACTCTCATAGCAGCTCTGCGATGAAATGCACATGTGTAGCTTACATCATGTCTCAATACAGTGAAACGCTGAAAACACCACGAGCGTGAGTCACGCGTGCTTCTGTGTGTGTGTGTGTGTGTGTGTGTGTAGTGGAGCACACACTGAGCGCTCATTCCCAGAGACGCGTAACGTTAGAACAATTGCAGTCTCTTTTAACTTTAATATTCATAGACACTAGTCCATATCGAGATTTGATTCATTGTACAGCCCTACTTTTGATTTATTCGTTCAAAAATAGCCAAATTCCGTGACGTTCTGCTTTATATAGCAAGTTCCATTTGTGACTGGATTCCGCGATTCGATCCGTCGCTTCGCAAACACAGACGGGGTGAATTTATGAATGAAAGTGTGAAAGTTCTGACACAAAACGAAGTTGATACGTATCCTCACGCTTTTTTTAAGTGGGTATACGCAAATCCTTGGCCTTTTCTAGTGGGTATACGGCGTATACCTGCGTATCACGTAGACTACACCACTGATTTTACAGCTTCAACCAAGGCAGCACTTCTAGTTTTTTTTTTTGTGTAATTTCTTTTCATTTAAAATTTATTTTATTTCACATTTATTTAAATTAAGAAAAATTAACCATTCTTTACAACAGTGATATTTTAGTTTTATTTATATACTATTATAATTTTTATTAATATTTTTAATTAACTTTTAATTTTATATTTTCAGTTTTCATTTTATGTTATGTGCTCTTGTCATTTTTATTATTTCTTTTATTTTTTAAATCACTAGGTTTAATCTTTATTTCAGATTTAGTTATTTATTTACAGTGCAGTGATTTTAGAGCACTTCTAATTTTAGTTTAATGCAAGTTATTTTTTCAATCAAATATTTATATTTCATTTTATTTCAGCTTTATTTCAATTAACAAACATGTTTTTAACAGTTTTAGTTAACAACAATAACCCTTCTTTACAGCCTCTTTACATTTTTTGGTCTGGTGAATGAAAAGTTGCATTGATTTCGCAGCTCATTTTTATCACTGTAAATGTTACCTAGAAGGGTGTGTGTGTGTGTGTGTGTGTGTGTTCTCTTCAGCTACATGATGTCTAACGGATATAAACCCACACCGCTGGATCTGACTGATGTCAAACTGAGCAGCGCTCAGGAGCTGCTGGTGGATAAACTGGCCGAAAACGCTCACAACGTCTGGGCCAAAGACCGGATCAAACAGGGCTGGACCTACGGCATACAGCAGGTGAGAAGCCCAGAGCATTCTGGGATATCAAAGCAGCCGTTTCCCTTGTGTCCCTGTAGAACTGCCTCACAATTAAACATCACTTTCGCAAAGGCCTCATGATGAAGACAAACGGCCAATTAATTCCTCAATTAGCTTGAAGCGTTGAGCGTCCAATCGGAACAAATCGCAGTCTCTGGTGTTTTTCCCTCAGAGCCAATGACAGCGCATCTCTCTCTCTCTCTCTCTCTCTCTCTCTCTCTGTCTAGGATGTGAAGAGCAAGCGTAACCCTCGTCTGGTGCCGTATGCTTTACTCGACGAGCGCACGAAGAAGTCGAACCGCGACAGCCTCCGGGAAGCCATCCGCACGCTGATCGGATACGGATACAACGTGGAGCCGCCCGACCAGGACGGGGGTGAGGAACGAGAGAACATCACTGCACTCCTTCCTAAATCACTAATCATAAGCCATCGTTTCACAAAAATCTGGAACTTTTTATTACGTCTCAGTTAATTAGAAGTAATAAACCATTATTCCCAAAAATCTGGAACTTTTCATTACGTAGAATGCTGCTTATCTTCTAATAACTTTTTTTTTAGATAATTTTTTTTTTTTTTTTTTTTTGTATATTGTATATTTTAGTTTTTTACATTTATTATTTTTATTATTATTTTTACATTTCTTTGTATATTTATTTATTTATTTATTTGACATTTCTGTTTATGTATTCATTTATGTATACATTTTTTATTCTTTACATTTTCTTTGTGTATTTATTAGGTTTTTTTTACATTTCTTTGTGTAATTAATTATTTTTTCTTTCAGTTTTTTTACATTTCCGTTTATTCATTTATTTATTTTTTTACATTTTCTTTGTGTGTGTGTGTATATATAAATATATATATATATATAATTTTTTTTTTTTTTTTTTTTTACATTTCTATGTATATTCATTTTTTACAGTTTTTGTTAATTATTTACTTTGTTTATTCATTTTGTTTTTAGACAAAATTTGTTTGTTTATTTATTTATTATTCTTTGTATGTTTGTTTTTGTACTTAGTTATTGCAGCTTTGGCATTCCATATTAACAAGCTAAAAAAATAATTTTTCTTTAGTAGTTTAATTACCAGAACTTACTGTCACAAGCTATGATAAAGATAAATCTGACGTGATATGTGGACACATGGTGTTTTCTGACAGCAGGACACTAGCTAGTGATGACTAGCACTGTTTACTGCAGATATGCAAATGAAAAAAACATGGTAGGGAATATTTATAATTGTAATTTTTTCCAATTCAATGGGCTATAAGTTCATCTCACATCGGTTTACACAGAAGAACAGTAAAAGAGAACAAACACTTTGGGTGTTGATGTTACAGTAACAATTCAATTCACATTTATTTGTACAGCGCTTTTCACAATACACACTGTTTCAAAGCAGCTTCACAGAAAATACATGAGTCTACATTACAGTTTAGAGTGATCTGTTATCAGAAGAGACTGTCTAAGTTATGTATTTCAGAAATGTACATATACAAAATAACAGCTAAAAATGTATTAAATTAAACAATGTAATAATTTAAGGCAGAAACAATGAGCTCACTGAAGTAATGAATACTTGTTGGTAGTTTTTGTACTGGTGTACGGGTCTCTCACGGTCCTCCTCTCGGCAGGGCACGTGGTGGAGAGGTTGAGCATCGATAAGATCCGCTTCTTCCGTGTGGAGCGAACGTACGCGGTGAAGACGGGGAAGTGGTACTTCGAGTTCGAGGTGGTGACGGGCGGAGACATGCGTGTGGGCTGGGCTCGACCCGGCTGCAAGCCCGACCTGGAGCTGGGAACCGATGACCAGGCCTATGTGTTCGATGGCCATCGGGTGAGTGAGGAAACGCTGGAGCCGTTCAGACCCGTGCAGAACCGGATCAACGCTTTAGAGCGGTTTCTGATCTCTCACGGGGTCAAGTCTCCTTCATTTATACAGCGCTTTAACAATATAGATGTTTCAAAGCAACTTTACAGTGATAACAGGAGATTACAGTAACAGTTGTTTAGGCTTTACAGCAGATCTAGAATAAAGTTATTGTCCAGAAGTGATTAACTTAGGGGCCGCTTACACAACACCGCTCTAACATAAAACCCCTAATGTGTTCTGGCCGTTCATCCGCACAACAACAACAGGGTCATCAGACTAATAACTAATGTTCATTGCGATGGAAGTGAATCAAAACTAACTTTATCTGGACAATAACTTTATTCTAGATCTGCTGTAAAGCCAAAACAACCTCTGTTACTGTAATCTCCTGTTATCACTGTAAAGCTGCTGTGAAACATCTATATTGTTAAAGCGCTGTATAAATGAAGGAGACGTGACTTGACTCACAGGGTCATCGGACTAACGAGCCATCATGCTCCATCTATAACATGTTGTAGTTCCACTGTTGGACACTGGGGGGAGTGTGGGTTTAACGGGTATATCGGTAGCCAGAGAGAAGTGAAGACCGGTGTAACTAATGAGGGAAGCAAACTATTTCTGAGCGTGTCAGGATCGTATGTGGACATGCAAACTTGTGGATTACATGTGTTGTGGCATCGGAACTGTGACATATAAAGGGATGAGTGCAGTGCTGGACTGGAAGTGTTTTGTGTGGATCTCAAATAATCCTAAAACACCTCTAAGTGACAGGAAGGTCATTGTCACTACAAACGGTTTCTGATCTCTGATCTCTCACAGGGTCACCGGCTCCACATGGGCAGTCGTCTCTTCGGCCGCTGCTGGCACTCGGGGGACGTCGTGGGTTGTATGATCAACATGGAGGACAAATCCATGATCTTCACCCTGAACGGAGAAATCCTGATCACCAACAAGGGCTCTGAGCTGTGTTTCGCCGACTTTGAGATAGAGGATGGTTAGAGAGAACATAATCTCCAGCCGCTTTTCCACTGTCGGGTCAGTGCGGGGCGGGCGGGGCCAATAGCCTCGAATCTGGAGCACCGAGCCCGAAACCACACTGCGTTTCCACCGTCGGGCCGTAGCGCTTCACTGAAACACGCCTCTCTGGAACAGCGCCACACAAACCCATCATTTCACCAACAAATGGAAGTTTTATCAGAAAATGAATCAGAAAGAAATCACTGGAAACTAGCGAGATTGCAAAACAAACATGATAAAAGCCGCAGTTTGTCGACATTTTTGTTGTTTACGTAAACATTTAAAACCCAAGCGTCGATGTTTTACTCTAATTGACCATAATAAAGTAACTTATGTCAAGACTGCACATTAGTCACACAGAAATAAAGTGGTATTTACCGTTATTTCACAAAAGAAAGAGGTCACACGTACTTATTCGGGTGCGTCTGTTTCTGTTTATTTGTAGATCATTTCTACAAATTTTCCACCTGAAATACGACTGGAGGAGCTTTAGCGCTCTCTCACAATACAGTTGTAGTTCCAGTCAGAGAAACAGAGGAAGCTCCTGAAAAAACGGAGTTGCTTTATTTTATGACGTATGCGGAGCTAAATATGGATGTCAAACAGTCCGGTGTAAAGAGACGAGACGTACTGACAGATAAAATAAAAACTGACTGTGATAGCCTGTCTGATTTCTTCAAATGGTTATATTTACCATGTTTACTATGGTAATGGTTAGGGCGCATAGTCTTTTGCATTGTGTATAAATATTTCTGCCTTGATCAGAAACAGAAGGTATTCGAACACTCCCTGCTGTCTGAAAGCTGAGCTAAAATGATGTTTAAAGTCTTTGATGCTGATGTTAGCTGGTATATGGAATCATCCGGCGCTGTCGTCTCCAGACTCGCGTAAACTCCTCTGATCATGATCACTCCTCAAGCCGAGCTGACCCGTTTTGTACTAAGGTATTCGTCGGGCCGAAAAACCCTGGTCGTTGGCCCAGAGGAAGCCCCGACGAGGCCCGATCAAGAAAGGCCTAAAGACAGTGGAAACGCGGCTGCTGGTTTGATTTTTAATGCCTTAAAGGAGTAGTTCACTTTAAAATGAAAATTAACCCATGATTTACTCACCCAAAAGTCATCCTAGGTGTATATGACTTTCTTCTTTCAGACAAATACAATCTTGAGTTATATTAATAAACACCCTGGCACTTCCGAGCTTTATAATGGCAGTGAATTGCAACCATTAGATTGAAGCTCAAAAAAGTGCATCCATCCATTATAAACGAACTCCACACTGCTCCGGGGGGTTAATAAAGGCCTTCTGAAGCAAAGCGATGAGTTTGTGTAAGAAAAATTGTAATATTTAACACGCTACAAGGTCAAATTCTAGCTTCCGGCCAAATCAACAAACGCAGTCTAAACCCCTGAAGCGCAACTTACACAACTCATGATGTCATGCGTAGCGTAAATATCAGCAGTTCGTCGCATTACTCGCATGAGTTGCGCTTAGACTTAAGTCAAATCCGTATGTTCGTTTGACCGGAAGCTAGTTATTTTACTTTATAAAGTTTTAAATAGGGATATTTTTCTTATACAAATGCATGGCTTCGCTTCAGAAGGCCTTTATTAAGCCCTGGAGCAGTGTGGAGCACTGAATAGATGCACTTTTATGATGGAAAGATGCACTTTTATGATGGACAGATGCACTTTTATGATGGAAAGATGCACTTTTATCATGAATAGATGCACTTTTATGATGGAAAGATGCACTTTTATGATGGACAGATGCACTTTTGTGATGGATAGATGCACTTTTATGATGGACGGATAGATGCACTTTTATGATGGACAGATGCACTTTTGTGATGGATAAATGCACTTTTATGATGGACGGATAGATGCACTTTTATGATGGACAGATAGATGCACTTTTATGATGGATAGATGCACTTTTCTGATGGACAGATGCCCTTTTATGATGGATAGATGCACTTTTATGATGGATAGATGCACTTTTCTGATGGACAGATGCCCTTTTATGATGGATAGATGCACTTTTATCATGAATAGATGCACTTTTATGATGGATAGATGTACTTTTATGATGGACAGATAGATGCACTTTTATGATGGATAGATGCACTTTTATGATGGACAGATAGATGCACTTTTATGATGGATAGATGCACTTTTATGATGGACAGATGCCCTTTTATGATGGATAGATGCACTTTTATCATGAATAGATGCACTTTTATCATGAATAGATGCACTTTTATGATGGATAGATGCACTTTTATGATGGACAGATGCACTTTTATGATGGATAGATGCACTTTGGATAGATGCCCTTTTATCATGTATAGATACACTTTTATGATGGACAGATGCACTTTTATGATGGATAGATGCACTTTTATGATGGACAGATGCACTTTTATGATGGACGGATAGATGCACTTTTATGATGGACAGATAGATGCACTTTTATGATGGACAGATAGATGCACTTTTATGATGGACAGATGCACTTTTCTGATGGACAGATGCACTTTTATGATGGATAGATGCACTTTTATGATGGATAGATGCACTTTTATCATGAATAGATTTTTGAGCTTCAATCTGATTGGTTGAAATTCACTGCCATTATAAAGCTCGGAAGCGTCAGGGTGTTTATTAATATAATTCCGATTGTATTCGTCTGAAAGAAGAAAGTCATATACACATAGGATGAATTGAGGATGAGTAAATCATGGGCTAATTTTCATTTTAAAGTGAACTACTCCTTTAAAGACCCCTGAACGCAAAACTGTTCTGTCTTCTCTCGTAGGTTTCATCCCGGTCTGTAGTTTAGGTCTTTCTCAGGTGGGCCGCATGAATCTTGGGAAGGACGCCAGCACGTTTAAGTACTACACCATGTGTGGCTTGCAGGAGGGCTTCGAACCGTTCGCCGTCAACATGAACCGTGAGGTCACCATGTGGTTCAGCAAACGCTTGCCCACCTTCTTCAATGTGTCGAAAGACCATCATCACATCGCGGTGAGGACGAGCTTCATTCTGCTGATCGATTATTGATCGGTGACTCTTGGATCCCACTGGTTGAACGCTATAAATGGACCTTTAGCTCATCCTTCCCTCGGGTCATTTTTACCCCGAAACTCTTTTTATTATTATTATTGAGAGCTCATCAGAGGGGTCCAAGATCCTAGGACTTTTGTTGCACTTGAACCATGAGTACACACAAAAAAAAAAAGGATGGATTCGAGGATTTCTGTGGTTGGAATTTAAATAAGTAACAAATCCTTCCCTCAATTTGACCCCTTTAGAAATGAATGGAATGCGAGGAATGCTTCGGTACACATAGAAAAACATAAAAATGCTCAAAATTCAAACTAAAAATGCTAAAACTTTACCAAAAAATTATTTTATAATGTCTACATGTGTATCTGAATGCACACTGAAGAAATTGAGTTTAGGACCCAGAGGAACAGCTCATATAGTGCTATAAGGCCATCTAGAGTCATGAAATATCATCTTATATTATTATTTTTCCACAAGAGGTTGGCAAAGACACCCAATGTAAGATATTTAGAGCTGAAATAAAAGAGTTATGCTTGAAATTGTGTTATTTTGAATTTAATTTGAAAGAATGTGAGGAATGTGCTTAAATTACTATTTATTTATTATTCATTGATCAAATCTAGTAATTTAAAGGTAAATAAAATAAAAATAACAAAAAAATTGAAAAAATATGATTAAAATTAAATAAAATAAGCTTTCTGGACAAAAAAAAAGAAAAAGTATTATTTTAGGGCTTCGGGTCATTTTGACCAGCGAGGGAAAGATTTATTACAAAGTGCGAGGGAAGGATGAAGGTCAAATCGAAACTTGAACTGATTTTGTTCCTGAAATATTCCCCTAGGATCTCACAGTGTCATTTGTGTTAGGCCCCGTTTACACATATATGGCTATTTTGAAAAACGGAGACATTTCCCTTCGTTTGTGCCCTTCGTTTACACGCAAATGGAGAATTCGCCTCTGAAAACGATTCTTTCTAAAAACTCCGGCCAGAGTGGAGATTTTGGATAACTTCGTTTGCACGTTTGTAAACTGAGAAAAACTGAGTTTTAGGCAGCGACGTCACAGAATGTGACTATTTTCGGGATTCTGATTGGCTACCGTGGGTTTGAGCTTCTCGTTACACTGCCACCTACAAGTTTGGCATGCTCTTGACTGCATATACACGGGTTCGTGTGCACGATGTTATTTTTGAAAACCAAGAGGGGTGAAATGTCCGTTTATGAAAATAGCCATCCACGTGTAAACGTAGCCTTAATTCGGAACGAAATGTTCCAGAACGTTTTCTTTCTATGCTGGTTTTGCATGAATCTCGTCATGTTTGAACATATATTTTTTCATTGGCTTTTAATACAGTGTAATGTCTTGTTTTGTTCTTCTCTGTTTCCTTTTGTCTGTTATATTATGGTCTTTTCATTTTGTACTGTACAGCACTTTGGTCAGCCTTGTTGCTCTCATTAATCAAATGCAACCATGGACCACAAAACCAGTAACATGGGTAAATTCTTTGAGATTGGGATATCACATAAAAGATGAATAAACAAGCTTTCCATTGATGTGTGGTTTGTTAGAATATGACAATATTTGGCCGAGATACAACTATTGAAAATCTGGAATCTGAGGATGCAAAAAAATCTAAACATTGAGAAAATCTCCTTTAAAGTTGTTCATTTATGTTCACGATTGTGCTGCATTCACTCACAGAAATACATGTTTTATATATTTACGGTAGGAAATTTATTAAATATCTTCATGGAACATGATCTTTACTGAATATCCTAATGATTTTTGGCATTGTTGGATATTGCCACAAATAAACCCGTGCGACTCGTGACTGGTTTTGTGATCCAGGATCGGATCACAAATGTGCTTTTCTAAACTGAACTGAAACTGATGTTTGCAGGTCACCAGAATCGACGGGACCGTCGACAGCCCGCCCTGCCTGAAGGTCAGCCATAAGATGTTTGGGAGTCAGAACGTCAGCGCTGAGATGGTGTTCTGCAGACTGAGCATGCCTGTGGAGTTTCACTCCAGCTTCAGGAGCACATCTCACGTCAGTGTGAACGGCCTGTACGAGGAGGAACCACTCAAGGTCAAACACAGGTCAGAGAAAGGGATGTGACGTTGAGGATATTCTCCCACCGGTTAATCGACGTGTGACACCGGTGTCACCGGCAGGGGCTTTTAAATCACTAATTTGAAAGCAAAACTAAAATGCGCATGTCCGCACGGGCATTCATAACGGTGCGGAGCAGAGCGAGCGTTTTCAGTTAATTCCTATGGATAGGAATTATCCTAGGAATTATCCGTTTGCTCTGTTCTGCTCGCCCTTATTCCCGTAATACTGTTGTCTTTTATGAGTTTTATAAAGAACTCTGTCTCGTCCTCTGTCCAAACATACCGTGACATCTACGTCAGGTGACTGTAAATGCGCAAAAACTGTTTCCATTGCAGTTTTGCAAAATATTCCTTTTCCGAACTGCCTGAAAAACCTCCTCATGCGAGCGAAATTTTTTTTTTGCGATATACGGGAGTTTTTGCGAAATCGACGTGTTTCCATTGGGTGTATTTTCAATTTCGCAATTTCAATTGGTGCAATTTGAAGGGTAATGGAAACGTAATGGAAACGCAGCCACTCTGTGCTTCTGAAGCTTCTAGATGTGAACTTAGAACAGGTGAACACCTCTTAACTCTCATTGGTCCGTGGTGATGATGTAATAGGTGGGTGTGGCTCTGAGGCTCCGCCTTCTTTGAGGTGTAAATCTTCTCCGGTTCATTTCTTCTGTTCAGTCTGTCGAGGTCAAACGGCAGGTTAAAAAGTATTGTCGTCGCTTCATAACATTAAGGTTGAACCGTTTTAACGATGTCTTTACTACTTTTCTGGGCCTTGAAAGTGCCAATGACGCTGCAGTCTATCAGGGTCCGAAAGCTCTTGGATTTCATCAAAAATATCTTCATTTGTGTTCCGAAGATGAACAAAGGTCTTACAGGCTTGGAATGACATCAGGGTGAGTAAATGATGAAAGAAATTTTTGGGTGAACCTTCCCATTAAACATGAAAAACAGTGTCAGTGTCGCTTCAGTTTCTACTATAAAGTGTCTCTCCAGTGTGTTCATGTTTTTACTGGCGTCTACCCTCGACAGACTGAACAGGAGAAATGACCCGGAGAAGATTTACATCAGGAAGCCACACCCACTTATTGCATCATCACCATGGACCAATGAGAGTTCTAAGGTGTTCTAAGCAAACGTTTCTGGCAAGTCCCGAAACGAACTTCACTTTGGCTTATATTTTGTTCGTTCTCCGAGGCTTTTTCTCTCAGTGTCAGTGATTTTAAACAGAAATGAATCCTCTTGCTGTCTATAATGATCTCTATCAGAGCTTCAGATAGTAAGTGTGTTTGTGCTGTGAATGTTTCTGAAGGCATCCGGTGAAGTCCATGAAACACTCGGATGAAGGCAGAAGAACGGACTATAGCAGCATAACCTCAGTGAGTTCAGCGGCGCACTTCTCCTATCCTATGATTTATGGTTCATACAAGAATAAAAAGCTCTTGATGTTTTGTTTAGGTTCTTTTATTTGGGTTTTTCATTTGTCATCACCAAGAAAACAACGATAATAACTATAACAATGATAAATGTAATGATAAATATAGCGATAACGATAAATATAAAGTGTCTATAACTATAACAAAGCTTTAATAACTGTAGTAATAACTCTAACAATGATAAATGTAATGATAAATATAGCGATAACGATAAATATAAAGTGTCTATAACTATAACAAAGCTTTAATAACTATAGTAATAACTCTAACAATGATAAATGTAACGATATATATAGCGATAACGATAATATAAAAATGTGTATAACTACAATGATAACTAATAAATAACTATAGCGATAACTATAACAATGATAAATGTAATAAATATTGCAATGACGAGAACTATAAATATGTCTATAACTATAACAAAGCTATAACTATAGCGATAACTTTAACAAAGCTATAATAACTATAACAATAACTAAATATAAGTGTAATGATAAATATAACGATAACAATAACTATAACAATATCAATAAAACTATATTAACAATATAACAATAACTAACAATGATAGCTATAACGAAAACTATAATATCTAAATGATAACTATAATAACTGAGGATCGTAACGATAACTGTAATAACTTTAACGATAACTGTAACAAGTGTTATAACTATAATAAAAACTGTCATGATAAATAAAATGAACTGTAACTAACTATAATTATATATTTATAGTTATATGAACAGTGAACATAATTGCAGAAGGACTTTGATTGGCTGTCAGTGTTTTATCGATCATATCGTCCTCTGAAAGTGATTCCAGTGATCTTGTTATTATTACAGTTGTGGTGTGAACTGATATTCTCAGAGTTACAGCTCATGTTTACTCGTATGGCTTCGTCTCTCTGAATGAGGTTTGAGAGTGTGAGTAACGTGTGTGTCGCTCTCCTGCAGTACTATCACTCGGTCCGGATATTCGCGGGTCAAGACCCGTCCTGTGTGTGGGTCGGATGGGTCACTCCTGACTACCATTACTATAGCAACAACTTCAACCTCGGCAAGATCCGCACGGTGACCGTCACCCTCGGCGACGAGCGAGGTCGAGTGCACGAGAGGTGAGCGCTCGTTCTCATACGGTCAAACCAAACGCTATTCAGACACCAGATATCATTTTTGAGTGTGTGCCGGACACTAGAGTTCATTTATGTAAGAGAGGAGAGCAAAATAAAGTAAACTGTGACATATTACACCCAATAATTCTTCATACAGCGACGACCAGTGACATTTAGGACCAAAAATGATTGGGACACTTTGAGCTGATCATGTTTTGCTGAAGTGTGTTTTCTTTAATTGCTAATGCTCTTTTTACACACAGACTGAACACAATGAAGCATTGCTTGGTGATTGGTTGAGCTAAACTGGTATTATCTAATTGTGTAGTTAAATTTAACAGCTGACAGATATTCAACATAATTCATGTGTGAGACAGTCTAACAGAAGGACGGACAAAACCAGTCAAATATCAATGAGTTCTGCTCATATTTTATTACCATTCTCTAAACCAGGGGTCAGCAACCTATGGCACGCGTGCCAGGGTTAATCGCTGGCACACAAGCAAATGCGAGAGAAGTGTATGTATTTTATGCCGGTCAAATGCACTCGGGCTCCCCATGATTAACATCGCGTAACATCAGCATCACACGCGCACACGGAACGCACATGTAGGAAACCTCGTGAATTACGTCCTTTTCACGCATATTTTTTTCGGCGTGCATGTTAATAAATGAGTGCATTCACACCGGGAGCAGGAGCAGCGCGTGAGCGCCCAACAGGAGCGTCGCGTGAGCAGTGAAGCGCGGGTTTTGCCGGCGAGTCTATTTTGTCTGCGTTGCTCACGCTCAATTAAAGTGAAAGCACACTTTTGATGGACAAAATAAATATGATTTCAAACAAAAGTGCCCAAAATGCACATAATATGCATGTCTAGTGTGTTTTAACAAGAACTGGATTAGGTTATGTCAGAAAAGAAAATGAAGACTCAAAAATATTTATATAAAATTTACCCATTTAAACTTGTTTTATTGTTCAGTTTGGGTAAAAGGATTTGGTATTTTATAAAAAAATATATAGAAAATAAATATTTGTGTGAGCTGTAAAGTGGTTAGAAAAAATGAAGTCGGAATCGGCTAAAATCGGTATTGGCAGGTCAAACTCAATGAAAAATCGGAAATCGGAATCGACCTAGAAATTTGTAATCGCTGCATCTCTAGTTAGGAGTTATAAATACTATTAAATTGTCTATCTAAATCTAAAACAAATTTCAAGAGAAATATTTAAATTTCTGTACTATTTCTGTGTAAGCCATTATGAAAATGTAAAATGTTTGTGTATTTATATGAGTGTGTGTGTGTGTGTGTGTGTGTGTGTGTGTGTGTGTATATATATATATATATATATATATATATATATATATAGGCTATGTGTGTTGTGGCACAGTGATGAACTCAGAAACTTAAAAATGGCACTTTATGACAAAAAGGTTGCCGACCCCTGCTCTAAACTATAGCGAATAAACTGATGATGTGAGAAGGAGTCTGAATACATTTTGGTTTGACTGTGTGTCGCCACGGGTCATGTGATGATGTGCTGATGTCACTGTGTCATGTGACAGCGTGAGGAGGAGTAACTGTTACATGGTTTGGTGTGGAGACGTCACGAGTGCCGCCCACTCGTCCAG
This sequence comes from Scardinius erythrophthalmus, assembly GCF_964197995.2. Lineage (NCBI taxonomy): Eukaryota > Metazoa > Chordata > Actinopteri > Cypriniformes > Leuciscidae > Scardinius > Scardinius erythrophthalmus. Next base: position 1,434,248 of record NC_138239.1, on the reverse strand, counting down.
CAGGAGTAACGTGGATTTAGAGATCGGATGCCTCATTGATTTGGCCACGGGTCTGTTAGCTTTCACAGTCAACGGCAAAGAGCTTGCGACCTCGTACCAGGTACCGTCAGCTCAAGCAGCGTCAGACTCATGACTTCACACAGATTACAGGGTAAATAAAGGTGTAAAATGAACATCTGTTGTGCAGGTGGAGCCCAGCACAAAACTGTTTCCTGCGGTGTTTGTGCGGCCAACAAGCTCAAGTCTGTTCCAGTTTGAACTGGCCAAAATCAAGGTGCGTGGATCCTCATATTCCCATAACTTCATACCAGCATATTAGTCATTATGAGAGAAATGAACGGGATCTGCTCTCGAGCGTTCTGCTCAAATGATGTGGTAATTATAATTATAAGAGTGACTATAACAGTAACTATAACAGAAATTATAACAGTAACTGTAACGAATTATAATGGTAACAGTAATGTTAATTATAGAAAAATTATAATAACTGTAATGTGAGTTTGTATGGCTTGTCTCTTCTAGAACGCGATGCCGATCTCATCCGCAATTTTTAAGAGCGAACACAAGAACCCGGTTCCTCAGTGTCCGCCGAGACTGGACGTCCAGACGATAAACTCAGTCCTGTGGAGCCGAATGCCCAACACCTTCCTGAAGGTGGAGACGACTCGAGTCAGCGAGAGGCACGGGTGGATGGTGCAGTGTGTGGAACCCCTGCAGATGCTGGCCGTACACATCCCTGAGGAGAACCGGTACACACACACACACACACACACACACACACACACACACACACTCGAGTCAGCGAGAGGCACGGGTGGATGGTGCAGTGTGTGGAACCCCTGCAGATGCTGGCCGTACACATCCCTGAGGAGAACCGGTACACACACACACACACACACACACACACACTCGAGTCAGCGAGAGGCACGGGTGGATGGTGCAGTGTGTGGAACCCCTGCAGATGCTGGCCGTACACATCCCTGAGGAGAACCGGTACACACACACACACACACACACACACACACACACACACACACACACACACTCGAGTCAGCGAGAGGCACGGGTGGATGGTGCAGTGTGTGGAACCCCTGCAGATGCTGGCCGTACACATCCCTGAGGAGAACCGGTACACACACACACACGCACACACACACACACACACACACACACTCTCACTCTCACTCTCTCACTCATGTATTGCAGGTGTGTGGACATCATGGAGCTCTCAGAGCAGGAGGATCTGCGTATGTTCCACTATCACACACTCCAGCTGTACTGCGCTCTGTGCGCTCACGGGAACACGCGTGTGTCTCACGCGCTCTGCAGCCACCTCGACCAATCACAGCTGCTCTACACCATTGACAGCCAATACCTGTCGGGCGTGCTGCGCGAGGGCTTCTACAACGTCCTCATTAGCGTTCACCTGGAGACGGCCCGAGCCGCGCGCCTCATGATGAGCCGCGAATTCATCGTCCCCGTCACGCCCGAGACGCGCGGGATTCGACTGTTTCCCGACGCCTCCAAACGCCACCAGCCGCCGGGCGTCGGGCGCAGCGCCTCCCTTAAACCCCGGCTCAACTTAACCCCACCCTGCTTCATCACCGCCCGCCGCGAGCAGCACCTGCACAGCCCTGAGATCCCGCTCGACGTGCTCAAGGTACACAGCCCTTTCAGATAGCAGACATGCTACTCTGTAACAGTAACTTTAATTATAACAGTAACACTATAACAGTAACACTATAACAGTAACAGTAACACTATAACAGTAACACTATAACAGTAACAGTAACACTATAACAGTAACACTATAACAGTAACACTATAACAGTAACACTAACACTATAACAGTAACTTGAACATTAACAGTAACTATAACAGTAACACTATAACAGTAACAGTAACACTATAACAGTAACTTGAACATTAACAGTAACTATAACAGTAACACTATAACAGTAACAGTAACACTATAACAGTAACACTATAACAGTAACACTATAACAGTAACACTATAACAGTAACAGTAACACTATAACAGTAACAGTAACACTATAACAGTAACACTATAACAGTAACAGTAACACAGTAACACTATAACAGTAACACTATAACAGTAACAGTAACACTGTAACAGTAACACTATAACAGTAACAGTAACACTATAACAGTAACACTATAACAGTAACAGTAACACAGTAACACTATAACAGTAACACTATAACAGTAACAGTAACACTATAACAGTAACACTACAACAGTAACAGTAACACTATAACAGTAACAGTAACACTATAACAGTAACACTATAACAGTAACACTATAACAGTAACAGTAACACTGTAACAGTAACAGTAACACTATAACAGTAACAGTAACACTATAACAGTAACACTATAACAGTAACAGTAACACAGTAACACTATAACAGTAACAGTAACACTATAACAGTAACACTACAACAGTAACAGTAACACTATAACAGTAACAGTAACACTATAACAGTAACACTATAACAGTAACACTATAACAGTAACAGTAACACTATAACAGTAACAGTAACACTATAACAGTAACACTATAACAGTAACAGTAACACTATAACAGTAACACTATAACAGTAACACTACAACAGTAACACTATAACAGTAACAGTAACTTTAACATTAACAGTAACTATAACAGTAACTTTAACATTAACAGTTATTATAACAGTAATCATAACAGAAATTAGCGATTACATTTGTAATCGTAGTGATTATTTGTACAGCCCCGAGATCCCGCTGGATGTGCTGAAGGTGTAAAAAACATTAAAAATGGTTAATAATGGTGGTTTACCATTCAAACAAAAACCACACAATAAAAACAAAACACAAAAATAAAACTGCAAAAAGACACAAATTAAAACAAAATTTTCTGTACAGAACTTTGGTCCACTTCGGTTGTTTTAAAGTGCTTTCTAAATAAAGTGTGCTGTGTTGTTCAGGAGAAGGCGATCCTCATGCTGACGGAGGCGGTTCAGGGTGGAGGAGATCACATCCGGGATCCGGTGGGCGGGAGCGTGGAGTATCAGTTCGTTCCCATCCTTCGTCTCATCGGCACACTCCTCACCATGGGTGTCCTGAGCAGCCGAGACGTGCACAAGATCCTGATGCTCATCGAGCCCGACGTGTTCGGGGAACGCCAGGAGGACGGGATGAAGGAGGGATTAACCGGAGCCGAGGAGAAGGCGGTCGAGGCCGGAGAAGAAGAGGCTCGAGACGGGAAAACACTCGTGAAGGGACTGTTGGAGAAGAAGCTTCCCGAGTCCGTCAAACGACAGGTGAGACCATCAGACTTTAAACCAAACCTTATTCACACTCCTTCAACATTTCTCACATTATCATAGTTTATTCTCTATTAGAGAATGGTAATAAAATATGAGCAGAACTCATTGATATTTGACTGGTTTTGTCCGTCCTTCTGTTAGACTGTCTCACACATGAATTATGTTGAATATCTGTCAGCTGTTAAATTTAACTACACAATTAGATAATACCAGTTTAGCTCAACCAATCACCAAGCAATGCTTCATTGTGTTCAGTCTGTGTGTAAAAAGAGCATTAGCAATTAAAGAAAACACACTTCAGCAAAACATGATCAGCTCAAAGTGTCCCAATCATTTTTGGTCCAAAATATAAAATTTTTTAACTGACTGTCCACTGGATGAAGAGTTTTGGGTATAATATGTCACTGTTTACTTTATTTTGCTCTCCTCACTTACATAAATGAACTATAGTGTCCTGATCACACTAGTGAAACAATATCAAATATTATATCTGGTGTCTGAATAATTTTTGGTTTGAGACAATTAAAGAATTTGAGCATAAAATCTGCATAATTTGCGGTGGCAAGTTTACAGTATGAGGTTTGAGCAGTGGTGTATATAGTCTCTGTGGATAAAAGCGTCTGCTGGATGTTCTGTAAGTGTACTGTTCTGTTGTGTGATTGTGTTGTGCAGATGTGTGAGCTGCTCCACTACTTCTGTGACTGTGAGCTGAGGCATCGCATCGAAGCCATCGTGTCTTTCTCCGACAGCTTCGTCTCAAAGCTGCAGTTCAACCAGAAGTTCCGCTATAATGAGCTGATGCTAGCGCTCAACATGTCCGCCGCCGTCACCGCTAAGAAGACCAAAGAGTTTCGCTCTCCGCCTCAGGAACAGGTGCTCAAACACTTTAATTCACATTTATTAGTGTAGTGCTTTTCACAATACACATCGTTTCTAATGACATCGAGTCCACATTACAGTTTACAGTGATCTGTTATCAGAGGAAACTGTCTGAGTTATGCATTTCAGAAATGTACATATACAAAATTAGCTAAAAAAGTATTAATTTTAAAAATGTAGTAATTTAATGCAGAAACAACGAGCTCATTGAAGTAATGAATACTTGTTTGTTAACAAATGATTATGACATTTAGAAAAATGTAGCATTGGTGCGTGTTGATTCAGAGCTGTCGTCATCTGAAGTCTTCATAATAGACTGGATCCACACTGGAGCTCAAACTCTAAACATGGTCATCCCGAGATAAAACAGAGATAATAATAACTAGCGTAGCTGCTAGCGCTGCGCGATTAATCGCAATTTACATGTAATCGCACTTAAATCGAGTTGGCTTATCACGATTATGAAATCTCAAATGCTGTGATTATTAGTTATGTGCAGCTTGTCAGTGACGTACGGCTCAGTAAACGCATCTCACTCTGACAGCTCTGAGTTTGAGTCGCTTATAATATGCATTTGAAAAAACAACACGCGTCAAACATCTTTCAGAACATGAGACACATTTATGAACCTCTTGTCCAACAAAAGACAACATTTAATAACATGCTTTTACTCCAAACTCTCTTCATGAGGACAGCTGAGCTCCTCCGTCTGGGAGACGATGAGCTTCTGACACAGAATAAGGCAGTCGTGTGTTTATTAGTCGTGTTTAATCAAAGCGTTTCAGTCTTCTGTTTATTCAGATACAGCGATCGGTGTGTGTTATCGTACTTCTGCGGGGCATATGTGGTGTGTGAGAGCGTGTGTGTGTGAGACGCCCTCTGGTGTTCAGAGGGATATGTTGAGTGTGTGTGTGAGACGCCCTCTGGTGTTCAGATGGAGCATTTACCACCAATGAGCCGTACTTCACTGACAAGCTGCACATAAAATAATCTCAGCCTTTGCCAAATCTCGCGAGCGGTCTCATTGATTAGTCGTGCTGCTCTAATATCTGCTTTTCATAACATTAATCAAGAATAATTCTGTGCATTTGATCTGAAAACAGAGTCACTCTATTAATCGTTCAGGTCTTGACAGTAACAGTTTCAGGATGATTGGATCCGTTTACAGTCTTCGGCAGGATCACGTTACATCACGGTTTCTTTCAGATTAACATGCTGTTGAACTTCAACATGGGTGAAGACTGTCCCTGTCCCGAGGACATCCAGGAGGAGCTGTACGACTTCCACGGAGAACTGCGACTGCACTGCGGTGAGTTAAGGCCCTTTCACACTGGACGTGTAACGAAAAAGCGAATAGTTCGCGTCAAAACCATTCACATCAGCCGCGACGCGAATTTGCGACGTCTGTGACATTCAGAGAGCTTCAACATTCCAGGACACTTCATCATCATCATCATCATCATCATCATCATCCAGTGAAGACGAGCTTTTCATTTTCTTTAAAAGACAGAAAAGAAGGTTTTGCACCCGATCTTACAGAACAGAGAGTCTGAAGGGGAGTATGCTAATGTCCACTCTTAGTGTCCTTTTCCTCTCTCCTTTTCCTCACACAGGTGTCCCTGAGGTTTCTCCACAGTTTTTTTGCATCTTCAGCTAAACAGTGCGTTTTGTAATGTCAATAAACATTACATGTAACACACGAAGTAAAGTTAAAATCATTCGACTAGAACCTGTAGATAACACACAAAGAATGTATAGTATACTAAAAGCAGCCCTAAATAGTCTCACTACATCTTGTTACATGTTCAAAGTAAACACGGTCTCTGTTTCTATCTTTGAAGATAATAGTGTTAGCTTTCTATCCCAGATGTAGTTTAGCCTGCTAGCCTACACAGCACAGGACTATACAACGACTAAAACTATCACACAACACACTCACAGTCGTGATAACCGAGTTGGTTGGCAATGCTACGCCACACATCGTCTTTCAAATCGTTGTCCTTGTAGTGTGTGATTGGTTGGAGCCTTTTCTGTCGCTGCAAAAGTAAAAAAAAAATCGACATTGAAGCGAAAAAAATAAAAGCCGTTTTCTGCCGCAGCACATTCGCGTTCGGTGTGGAAGCGCTCATTACACACACAGCTGATCAAAAAATAAAACCATCGCGCAAATTATTCGTGCGTCAAAATCGCGTCCAGTGTGAAAGGACCTTTACGCAGCACTATCATCTTATTATACTAATATAATCATATTGCATAGTTGTGCTAGTAGTCAATTTCTTTATTTCATAACGCAGTGAAACAACAACAAAATCCCAATTTGTGCAGCATCATTTTTGATGTCAAACAAAGAAATCATGAACACATGCAAAAAAGAGAGAAAACCAATGAAATATTAATAACTGATTATGTTTGCTTTTTCCTTTCAGCTTTTTGTTTCTCTATGCACTATTTTTGCATAGTAAAATTAAACCTGCAGTTGCAGTTTTTGCCTAATGATTTTGTCAGATAAATGCATTAACCAAGTTTAGTGTTTTCTTCTACCCTCATTTAAAATTTTTAAAACATATACATATTTTCCTCATATTTTGATGGTTTATCTGAACTTCTAGTGTTAAAATTAAAATAATTACATTAGATGTTTAGAAGCTGAATGCTCGGTGAAGCTTTACATTCGTAAAATGAAGTAACAATGAACAATACTTATTAATCTTAGTCCATGTTAATTTCAACATTTTACTAATGCATTATTAAAATCAAAAGTTGCATTTGTAAATATGAATTCATTTGAAACGAATTCAATCTGAACAGCTGTATTTTTATTAGCTAACGTTAACCGATTAATAAACACTGAAACAAGTGTATTGCTCATTGTTAGTTAAAACATTATCAAACTAATTCCACATTATTGTAAAGTTTTACTGAATGTTCTTCTTCTTCTGTACATTTACAGCTCTAGAAATCACAATTTTAAAACGAGGCTTATTCATATATCCATGTTTTTCAACACCATTTGAGTTCAAAAACGGTTGTTTAGGGGGTGAATTAAAATAGAATTAGAAATATCTTGATTTTTAGTTGATTCAGTTTATACTTAATGCTTGTTTAGTCTTATTTTAAAGCAGTTTAAGTCATGTTGAAGCCCGGTTGTGGAATCTGGATTAGTTTGTGCATCCATCCACCTTTTTTTTATGCAAATTTTGGGATGCACATAAATTCTAATAATGCGTTATTCGCAAATGTTTTTTGCCGTATTCCAGTTGTGTGCATGAGTGAAGTTCTCAGCTTTGGATGTAAACACAGCCAGTGATGCTGAGCTTCACTGCAGACGTGACTGAAGGAGATTCAGTGTTTAAATAATGAATGAGCTCTGGTTTGTGGGGAGCTTCAGATGTCATGATTCCAGTGAGACGAGGCAGTGATGTCACTGGGGGTAAAGTGTGTCGGTCAGGAGAATGAATGTCCTTCGTCTGTGTCTCTGCAGGGATTCCAGTGGAAGAGGATGAGGAGCATCAGGACACATCTATTAAAGGTCGTCTACTCGCCCTGATCTATAAGATCAAAGGTCAACCGCAGAAATCTGAAGCTGAACCCACAGAGAAAGAGCAGACCGCTCCCTGTAAGCAGAACTGAGACCTCTGGGTCACTGCGCCGTCTCTGTGTTCTAGAGGATCGCTACAGCAGTCATGCACTTCAGATTTTTTATTTTATTTTATTTTATTTTATTTTATTTTATTTTATTTTATTTTATTTATTTTATTTTATTTTATTTTATTTTATTTTATTTTATTTTATTTTTTTATTTTATTTTATTTTATTTTATTTTATTTTATTTTATTTTATTTTATTTTATTTTATTTTATTTTATTTTATTTTATTTTATTTTATTTTATTTTATTTTATTTTATTTTATTTTATTTTATTTTATTTTATTTTATTTTATTTTATTTTATTTTATTTTATTTTATTTTATTTTATTTTATTTTATTTTATTTTATTTTATTTTGGCCTGGACATGTTTTAGTGAGATTAATTTATACAGTTCAAGGTTTTATCCATGAGAGTTGCTCTTCTACTGGATGCTGACTTTGCTGATTGAAGCATTTTTTCCCTTATAGTAAACATTTATCACATCTTTATACACACACACACACACACACACACAGGTTCAATCTCATTTGGTGTGTGTCTCCTGAGCTCAGCGTTTTGTGACGTCTCAGCGGGATCGTTCATCAGCGCTGCCTCTGATTGGCCGGTCTATAAAACACTTCTTCACCTCTGATTGGCTGCCCTATAAAACACTTCTTCACCTCTGATTGGCTGGTCTATAAAACACTTCTCTGACAGACAGAGCAGTCGAACGAGTGATTGACAGATGACCTCAGCACATGTTTTTTCCCATCAGTCACTTTCCTTTAAGGCTCATCACAGTTTTTCTAATGGTGTCTGAGAATGAACTCAATCTGACAGTCTGGAGGGTTTTCCGGCTCTTCCCGCTTCCCTCCGCTCGCATTAAACCAGCACTGAGAGGATTTCATTTTATCTTTTGCTTTGTTTTATTTTTTTTATTTTTATTTTTTTTTTTATTTAATTTAATTTTAATACAATTTTATTAAATATCATTAGATTTTATTCAATTTTATTTTGATTTAATTCATTTTTGTATTTTTATTGAACCAGTTAGCTACTTGATGTGGGAATCATTGGAACAAAACACATTTAAAGATCGACACTTAACTCTTTAAATAATAATAACCAACTCCAAATAAAAAATTTTCTTTAGTTTCTCATTTGCTTTGTTCAAACCTGATCTTATAACTTAAACAGTGAAACTAAAATATCTGTTCCTGGAACTGTCGCGGGCTCTTTAACGGGACACATGAGCCTGGTTTAGCGTCACAGGCTCTTGATACGGGGTAGAGCGAGGATAGAGCGACTCTAGATCGCGCTCACTGACGGGCGCTGGCTTTGTTTTTCACGAATGCCAGGGATGAGAACGCCACTCCATCTTTGCCCTCTCCTGTCAATCTCTGTGAAATATAAAGTTGAGCGCGCACCAGTACAGAGGGCGGAGCAGAGCGGGCGATTTAAACTTTAAATACATGTGAAATAGCCTATATCATTGTTGTCTCGCTTATTTATATTCATGTGGACATGCTCATATGTTGGTGTTTTGATATATTTTTTAAAATATGAGACCCTGGACCACAAAACCAGTCACATGGGTCAATTTTATGAAATTGAGATTTATAAATCATCTGAAAGCTGAATAAATAAGTTTCCATTGATGTGTGGTTTGTTATGATAGGACAATATTTGTCTGAGACACAACTATTGAAAATCTGGAATCTGAGGATGCAAAAAAATCTAAACATTGAGAAAATCTCCTTTAAAGTTGTTCATTTATGTTCTCGATTGTGCTGCATTCACTCACAGAAATACATGTTTTATATATTTACGGTAGGAAATTTACTAAATATCTTCATGGAACATGATCTTTACTGAATATCCTCATGATTTTTGGCATAAAAGAAAAATCTATAATTTTGACCCATACAATGTATTGTTGGATATTGCCACTAATAAACCCGTGCGACTCGTGACTGGTGACGTGATTCAGGGTCACAAATATGCTATAAAAAGTTATTATATGGCAGGATAGTTATTTTAGGCTGTTTAAGTTGGAAAAAGCTGAGATTCTGCGGGACTCACTGTGGGAACTACTGGGATAAACGCTTCTCGTGATCCTCCGGTGTGTGTTCTCATGGGCATCTCTTCTTGTGTGGTGTGTGTGTGTGTGTGTGAAGCGAACCTGAAGGAGCTGATCTCGCAGACGATGGTGAGCTGGGCTCAGGAGACGCACATCCAGGACCCGGAGCTGGTGCGCGTGATGTTCAGTCTGCTGAGACGCCAGTACGACAGCATCGGGGAGCTTCTCAGAGCCATGAGGAAGACCTACACCATCAGCGCCGCCTCGGTCCACGACACCATCAACCTGCTGGCCTCGCTGGGACAGATCCGCTCGCTGCTCAGCGTACGCATGGGGAAGGAGGAGGAGCAGCTGATGATCCACGGCCTCGGGTGAGTGTGTGTGTGTGTGTGTGTGTGTGCGCTCAGTGTACGCATGGGGAAAGAGGAGGAGCAGCTGATCCACGGCCTCGGGTGTGTGTGTGTGTGTGTGTGTGTGTGTGTGCGCTTAGCGTACGCATGGGGAAAGAGGAGGAGCAGCTGATGATGATCCACGGTCTCAGGTGTGTGTGTGTGTGTGTGTGTGTGTGTGTGTGCTCAGCGTACTTTTCTGCCACTGCCACTTGATTATATCCGCTTGCCAGGTCCAGGGTGGAAAACCAACACACTCCACATAACGCATCTAAAGATTCTTCAATTCTAGGCAGTGGATATGAATCTCTTCTTGTTTTAGTATTCAACTGCCTGTAATCCACACAACCGAAGTGACCCATCCTTCTTTACAATCACAGTCGGTGACGAATATGGGCTGCAACTCTCCCTAATTACATTCTGCTCTAAGAGTTGTTTAATATGAGCTTTAACCTCCTCATATTGAGTACTGTCATATTGTCACTTTGACAAACTGGAGCATCGTCTAACAATGGGATCTGATGTTCAATCAAATCAGTATACCCCAAATCCCCACTTCCTTCAACAAAGAAGGCACAGAGGCATATTTACTCATAGGGCCCTATCTCGCACCCAGCGCAATTGACTTTGTACACCGACGCATGTATCATTCCTATTTTGCACCCGCGCACAGCGGACTCTTCCCTCCACAGACGCACGTCGGGAAATTAGGGAATGAACTTGCGCTCCCGGGGGCGGTTCAGGGAAAAGAGGAGGCGTGTTCCAGCGCAGACGTTCCCTGGTGCTATTTTGCAGTTTCAGAAAACAATTCCTCCACTGACCAGGAGAAACCTCGTCTAAAGTCAGTGGCGCATGTTATTCAGAGGCTATTTTAAGGGCGCATGCTTGGCCATAATGTAGCGTGTGCACAACACACACACACTTTGCTTCTCTCATCTACACAGACGCAGCAGTTCACATTTTTAAAAACCATACATTATTACAAGGAACAATATTACCACACGAGGGAAATCACTGTTGTGTCCATGAAGATGTGAAAAAATAGGCATAAATCTAGCTTACACATTTACCCAAATTATCATACACCTGTTTAAGCGAAGCTAATCTGGGTGTGTTTCTCCATCCCCAATGTCACTTCTCTGTGTTTTACGGCCCTCGGCTGTGAACCGCTGCTGGCGTGCGCCTGGCAAATCCGCCGTTATAATAGCAATCCGCCATGGAACAAGCGCGCCTGCTCTTAAAGGGAATGTGAGATGACGCTCTGATGAGTAATGAGTAATGAAGCGACTTCAGACCAACACATTTTAGACTTGCGTCGGAGAGTCATTTATCCCACCGGTATAATAGCAACAGCGCCCGAGTCCCGCCCACAAAGTTACTTGTGTTTCGCATTTGATACTTGCGTTTCAGATCGTTAAAATAGGGTCCAATAACTTCCTGGCCATCCTCTCCTGTTCCACATTCAACAGAGGACAATTAATGGTCCTAACTTGTTGAGCGGCTGTTACCCCTGACTCTGCCACATTACTCTGCTCAATAAAAACCGTACAATTTTGTTCTTCCTGTTCTGGGGTAAACTGAATATCGAGATCCGCTCCACTGACCACCACTTCAGCCCTGTGTACAGACGCTAGTCGAACATGTGGGTTCAAAATAACACCACTAACACCACTAGTCCCCGCATTCATAAGTGGAACCAGCAATTGTCCTTTTTCTGGGGACACTATTGAAGCTATAACTAAAGGATCTGCTGGTAAACTCCCCTCACTCTCTATCAGAGGCTCTAAAAGCAAAGACTCCTTTGGCATGAGTCTAGTGTACACACTCGCTGTACACACTCGCTGCACAAACCAGCTGAAGAGATCCTGCTGGCACGTTGACCAGACTTTGGGCCAACAGGTTCACAAAAGATTGATTTTGTGTATCATACAATTGACAGATTTCCAACACCTGTTTCAAAGAAACTGCATCATAGAACTTTTCGAATATTGAGACCCAAATTGTTGCTAAAAAAACAGTTTCTTTCACTCCCTAGTCTCTGGGTCAGATGTGTCCTTCACCACCAACACCCCCTGCTTTGGAAGAATTTGGTCAAGGATATTAATATCAAGCTCTAGATCACCCACACATGGGATATCAAGGCCGTTTGCTGCTTTTAAAGGGATACTTCACCTCTGGAAAGATGAGTGTGTATTTAAAATGGGTCATTTATGTAGAAGAAATGTGAAATTATTTTTGAATTTGGAGCTCTCTAGACTGAGAAAAGCCAGAAAATGTATTTTTGGCTCATGTGGATGAAAGACAACAACTCCCAGAATGCACTTGCTTCGCTGCCCTTGGAGGCCACTCCCAAGACACGCCTACCGGTAAGAGAGCTCAGTTCAAAGCTAAGCTACTAGTGAGTCTCCGTGACGAGTCTGCCCGGGATTTCGAGATCGCCCAAAATGATTCGGCTTTTGCGTTGTACAATCGCCATTCATCATGTTTACTGTGGCCAGCAGGACAAGACTGAGGGGCACGGGAGAACGGCGCGAGGCCGCTGGCGTGATCACTGATGAGCGACACCTGTGAGAGGCACCATCTCTCACGGAGGAGCGGGAATTTTCTTAGCAATGTTAAAACGCACATCAACCAATCACTTTTTTAGCGTTCATGTAAACACTACATTCAGATTCACCAATCGGAATGAATTCAGTTAGATTGACTGAATGGCGACTGCAGAAAGCAAAAGCCGAATCCAGGACATTTTGGACGATCTCGACGGCCGGACATGTCCGGGAAAAAGAGGATGGTAACCCCTACTACTCAGCTTTCTCCACAGAACAAGAGCCTGCTAGCTTAGCTTCCAAAAAAAGATGGCTGACACTATGTGTACATTCTGTGAGTGAGTTCCCTCTATGGGCGGGTTGAGACTCCTACTACTAGTTGTAGTCTCTCGCCTCTGGCCAAAAAATCCTCAGATGACGCAAAATGGCGATTTTTGCATCATCGGAGGATTTTTTCCAGACAAAAAATACATAAATCTCTTGTCTCAGGGGGATATGAGGGTGGAAAGCGCGGTAATTCGAAAATACTACAAGTTTTCTACTAATACAAAGCTTAATGCTAAATCCTGAAGTATCCCTTTAACACCAGCCAACCACACTCCTTCAATGCATCTACATTCTTTCCTGCAATATGCATTTAAAAAAAATCAGTACCATGGAACTGTTACCATGGAAACCTCTATGGTTTCCATGGTAACAGTTCCATGGTACTGATTTTTTTTAAATGCATATTGCAGGAAAGAATGTCAATCAAACAATTTATTTGAACACCCCCCATCTTCACAACAGTGACTGGAAATTGACCCACCAATTATTTAAACATTTCCGGGCTAGTTCCTGAACCACAGAGCCAGGGTAACCCCTCATGTACGGTGTGGCTCTCCACAGAGAGGGGTGTTAGTTCAACAGCCCAGGCCTTTGGGCTTGAGAATTGGATACTTCATCCGCGGGGTGTCTCTGCTGCCCCCATACTTGCCTGGGGTTCACAATCTCATTACGATAACGCCCAGTATGTCCCACTTTCTGACACTTGAAGCAAATAGGCTGAATCAAAGGAATACAATCTTCGTGACAGTCCCCTCCTGCAAATTGGACATTTCTCCAGTTACATCACTTAATAATTACTTTTGCTGACTTTTCACCATACCTAACAGCTCTACTAACATTAGATCTGAACTCTGTTCTGCAATCACTGCTTCACTATCTATCGTACTGAAGTTCTCAGACCCGAATGATGTATCCGAAACCCTCGCCCCATCACCAGCCCACTCAACCGCTTCTTTGCCGACATCAAGGAATGTTAAGCTTTGGTTTCTGTCTAATTATTCTCTGCAGAGTTCCTTACTTCTCATATTCTCTGCAAACAGATCCCAAAGCATGACATTTTCTTCACACACAC
>NC_138239.1:1400000-1415000 GCF_964197995.2 Scardinius erythrophthalmus | reverse complement strand
GTGTTCAGTTTAATATCATCAAGGTGTGTTCAGTCTAATATCATCAAGGTGTGTTCAGTTTAATATCATCAAGGTGTGTTCAGTTTAATATCATCAAGGTGTGTTCAGTCTAATATCATCAAGGTGTGTTCAGTCTAATATCATCAAGGTGTGTTCAGTCTTAGATCATCAAGGTGTGTTCAGTTTAATATCATCAAGGTGTGTTCAGTCTTAGATCATCAAGGTGTGTTCAGTCTAATATCATCAAGGTGTGTTCAGTTTAATATCATCAAGGTGTGTTCAGTCTAATATCATCAAGGTGTGTTCAGTTTAATATCATCAAGGTGTGTTCAGTTTAATATCATCAAGGTGTGTTCAGTTTAATATCATCAAGGTGTGTTCAGTTTAATATCATCAAGGTGTGTTCAGTTTAATATCATCAAGGTGTGTTCAGTTTAATATCATCAAGGTGTGTTCAGTCTTAGATCATCAAGGTGTGTTCAGTTTAATATCATCAAGGTGTGTTCAGTCTTAGATCATCAAGGTGTGTTCAGTCTAATATCATCAAGGTGTGTTCAGTTTAATATCATCAAGGTGTGTTCAGTCTAATATCATCAAGGTGTGTTCAGTTTAATATCATCAAGGTGTGTTCAGTTTAATATCATCAAGGTGTGTTCAGTTTAATATCATCAAGGTGTGTTCAGTTTAATATCATCAAGGTGTGTTCAGTTTGATATCATCAAGGTGTGTTCAGTTTAATATCATCAAGGTGTGTTCAGTCTAATATCATCAAGGTGTGTTCAGTTTAATATCATCAAGGTGTGTTCAGTCTAATATCATCAAGGTGTGTTCAGTCTAATATCATCAAGGTGTGTTCAGTCTTAGATCATCAAGGTGTGTTCAGTCTAATATCATCAAGGTGTGTTCAGTCTAATATCATCAAGGTGTGTTCAGTCTAATATCATCAAGGTGTGTTCAGTTTAATATCATCAAGGTGTGTTCAGTCTAATATCATCAAGGTGTGTTCAGTCTAATATCATCAAGGTGTGTTCAGTCTAATATCATCAAGGTGTGTTCAGTCTAATATCATCAAGGTGTGTTCAGTCTAATATCATCAAGGTGTGTTCAGTTTAATATCATCAAGGTGTGTTCAGTCTAATATCATCAAGGTGTGTTCAGTCTAATATCATCAAGGTGTGTTCAGTTTAATATCATCAAGGTGTGTTCAGTCTAATATCATCAAGGTGTGTTCAGTTTAATATCATCAAGGTGTGTTCAGTCTAATATCATCAAGGTGTGTTCAGTCTAATATCATCAAGGTGTGTTCAGTCTAATATCATCAAGGTGTGTTCAGTCTAATATCATCAAGGTGTGTTCAGTCTAATATCATCAAGGTGTGTTCAGTCTAATATCATCAAGGTGTGTTCAGTCTAATATCATCAAGGTGTGTTCAGTTTAATATCATCAAGGTGTGTTCAGTCTTAGATCATCAAGGTGTGTTCAGTCTAATATCATCAAGGTGTGTTCAGTCTAATATCATCAAGGTGTGTTCAGTCTAATATCATCAAGGTGTGTTCAGTTTAATATCATCAAGGTGTGTTCAGTTTAATATCATCAAGGTGTGTTCAGTTTAATATCATCAAGGTGTGTTCAGTCTAATATCATCAAGGTGTGTTCAGTCTTAGATCATCAAGGTGTGTTCAGTCTAATATCATCAAGGTGTGTTCAGTCTAATATCATCAAGGTGTGTTCAGTCTAATATCATCAAGGTGTGTTCAGTTTAATATCATCAAGGTGTGTTCAGTCTAATATCATCAAGGTGTGTTCAGTCTAATATCATCAAGGTGTGTTCAGTCTTAGATCATCAAGGTGTGTTCAGTTTAATATCATCAAGGTGTGTTCAGTTTAATATCATCAAGGTGTGTTCAGTCTAATATCATCAAGGTGTGTTCAGTCTAATATCATCAAGGTGTGTTCAGTTTAATATCATCAAGGTGTGTTCAGTCTAATATCATCAAGGTGTGTTCAGTCTAATATCATCAAGGTGTGTTCAGTTTAATATCATCAAGGTGTGTTCAGTTTAATATCATCAAGGTGTGTTCAGTCTAATATCATCAAGGTGTGTTCAGTCTAATATCATCAAGGTGTGTTCAGTCTGATATCATCAAGGTGTGTTCAGTCTAATATCATCAAGGTGTGTTCAGTCTAATATCATCAAGGTGTGTTCAGTCTTAGATCATCAAGGTGTGTTCAGTCTTAGATCATCAAGGTGTGTTCAGTTTAATATCATCAAGGTGTGTTCAGTCTGATATCATCAAGGTGTGTTCAGTCTAATATCATCAAGGTGTGTTCAGTTTAATATCATCAAGGTGTGTTCAGTTTAATATCATCAAGGTGTGTTCAGTCTAATATCATCAAGGTGTGTTCAGTCTAATATCATCAAGGTGTGTTCAGTTTAATATCATCAAGGTGTGTTCAGTTTAATATCATCAAGGTGTGTTCAGTCTAATATCATCAAGGTGTGTTCAGTTTAATATCATCAAGGTGTGTTCAGTCTAATATCATCAAGGTGTGTTCAGTCTTAGATCATCAAGGTGTGTTCAGTTTAATATCATCAAGGTGTGTTCAGTCTAATATCATCAAGGTGTGTTCAGTCTGATATCATCAAGGTGTGTTCAGTCTAATATCATCAAGGTGTGTTCAGTTTAATATCATCAAGGTGTGTTCAGTCTAATATCATCAAGGTGTGTTCAGTTTAATATCATCAAGGTGTGTTCAGTCTAATATCATCAAGGTGTGTTCAGTCTTAGATCATCAAGGTGTGTTCAGTTTAATATCATCAAGGTGTGTTCAGTCTAATATCATCAAGGTGTGTTCAGTCTAATATCATCAAGGTGTGTTCAGTCTAATATCATCAAGGTGTGTTCAGTCTAATATCATCAAGGTGTGTTCAGTTTAATATCATCAAGGTGTGTTCAGTTTAATATCATCAAGGTGTGTTCAGTCTTAGATCATCAAGGTGTGTTCAGTCTAATATCATCAAGGTGTGTTCAGTCTAATATCATCAAGGTGTGTTCAGTCTAATATCATCAAGGTGTGTTCAGTCTAATATCATCAAGGTGTGTTCAGTTTAATATCATCAAGGTGTGTTCAGTCTAATATCATCAAGGTGTGTTCAGTTTAATATCATCAAGGTGTGTTCAGTCTAATATCATCAAGGTGTGTTCAGTCTAATATCATCAAGGTGTGTTCAGTTTAATATCATCAAGGTGTGTTCAGTCTTAGATCATCAAGGTGTGTTCAGTTTAATATCATCAAGGTGTGTTCAGTCTGATATCATCAAGGTGTGTTCAGTCTGATATCATCAAGGTGTGTTCAGTCTAATATCATCAAGGTGTGTTCAGTCTAATATCATCAAGGTGTGTTCAGTCTAATATCATCAAGGTGTGTTCAGTCTAATATCATCAAGGTGTGTTCAGTCTAAGATCATCAAGGTGTGTTCAGTCTAATATCATCAAGGTGTGTTCAGTCTAATATCATCAAGGTGTGTTCAGTTTAATATCATCAAGGTGTGTTCAGTCTAATATCATCAAGGTGTGTTCAGTTTAATATCATCAAGGTGTGTTCAGTCTAATATCATCAAGGTGTGTTCAGTCTAATATCATCAAGGTGTGTTCAGTTTAATATCATCAAGGTGTGTTCAGTCTTAGATCATCAAGGTGTGTTCAGTTTAATATCATCAAGGTGTGTTCAGTCTAATATCATCAAGGTGTGTTCAGTTTAATATCATCAAGGTGTGTTCAGTCTGATATCATCAAGGTGTGTTCAGTCTGATATCATCAAGGTGTGTTCAGTTTAATATCATCAAGGTGTGTTCAGTCTGATATCATCAAGGTGTGTTCAGTCTAATATCATCAAGGTGTGTTCAGTTTAATATCATCAAGGTGTGTTCAGTCTGATATCATCAAGGTGTGTTCAGTCTGATATCATCAAGGTGTGTTCAGTCTAATATCATCAAGGTGTGTTCAGTCTAATATCATCAAGGTGTGTTCAGTTTAATATCATCAAGGTGTGTTCAGTCTAATATCATCAAGGTGTGTTCAGTCTAATATCATCAAGGTGTGTTCAGTCTAATATCATCAAGGTGTGTTCAGTCTAATATCATCAAGGTGTGTTCAGTCTAATATCATCAAGGTGTGTTCAGTCTAATATCATCAAGGTGTGTTCAGTCTAATATCATCAAGGTGTGTTCAGTCTAATATCATCAAGGTGTGTTCAGTCTAATATCATCAAGGTGTGTTCAGTTTAATATCATCAAGGTGTGTTCAGTCTAATATCATCAAGGTGTGTTCAGTCTAATATCATCAAGGTGTGTTCAGTCTAATATCATCAAGGTGTGTTCAGTCTAATATCATCAAGGTGTGTTCAGTCTAATATCATCAAGGTGTGTTCAGTCTAATATCATCAAGGTGTGTTCAGTCTAATATCATCAAGGTGTGTTCAGTCTAAGATCATCAAGGTGTGTTCAGTCTAATATCATCAAGGTGTGTTCAGTCTAATATCATCAAGGTGTGTTCAGTTTAATATCATCAAGGTGTGTTCAGTCTAATATCATCAAGGTGTGTTCAGTTTAATATCATCAAGGTGTGTTCAGTCTAATATCATCAAGGTGTGTTCAGTCTAATATCATCAAGGTGTGTTCAGTTTAATATCATCAAGGTGTGTTCAGTCTTAGATCATCAAGGTGTGTTCAGTTTAATATCATCAAGGTGTGTTCAGTCTAATATCATCAAGGTGTGTTCAGTCTAATATCATCAAGGTGTGTTCAGTCTAATATCATCAAGGTGTGTTCAGTTTAATATCATCAAGGTGTGTTCAGTCTAATATCATCAAGGTGTGTTCAGTTTAATATCATCAAGGTGTGTTCAGTCTAATATCATCAAGGTGTGTTCAGTCTAATATCATCAAGGTGTGTTCAGTTTAATATCATCAAGGTGTGTTCAGTCTGATATCATCAAGGTGTGTTCAGTCTAATATCATCAAGGTGTGTTCAGTCTAATATCATCAAGGTGTGTTCAGTCTAATATCATCAAGGTGTGTTCAGTCTAATATCATCAAGGTGTGTTCAGTCTGATATCATCAAGGTGTGTTCAGTTTAATATCATCAAGGTGTGTTCAGTTTAATATCATCAAGGTGTGTTCAGTCTAATATCATCAAGGTGTGTTCAGTCTAATATCATCAAGGTGTGTTCAGTCTAATATCATCAAGGTGTGTTCAGTCTGATATCATCAAGGTGTGTTCAGTCTAATATCATCAAGGTGTGTTCAGTTTAATATCATCAAGGTGTGTTCAGTCTAATATCATCAAGGTGTGTTCAGTTTAATATCATCAAGGTGTGTTCAGTCTAATATCATCAAGGTGTGTTCAGTTTAATATCATCAAGGTGTGTTCAGTCTGATATCATCAAGGTGTGTTCAGTCTAATATCATCAAGGTGTGTTCAGTCTAATATCATCAAGGTGTGTTCAGTCTAATATCATCAAGGTGTGTTCAGTCTAATATCATCAAGGTGTGTTCAGTCTGATATCATCAAGGTGTGTTCAGTTTAATATCATCAAGGTGTGTTCAGTTTAATATCATCAAGGTGTGTTCAGTCTAATATCATCAAGGTGTGTTCAGTTTAATATCATCAAGGTGTGTTCAGTCTGATATCATCAAGGTGTGTTCAGTCTAATATCATCAAGGTGTGTTCAGTTTAATATCATCAAGGTGTGTTCAGTCTAATATCATCAAGGTGTGTTCAGTTTAATATCATCAAGGTGTGTTCAGTCTAATATCATCAAGGTGTGTTCAGTTTAATATCATCAAGGTGTGTTCAGTCTAATATCATCAAGGTGTGTTCAGTCTAATATCATCAAGGTGTGTTCAGTTTAATATCATCAAGGTGTGTTCAGTCTGATATCATCAAGGTGTGTTCAGTCTAATATCATCAAGGTGTGTTCAGTCTAATATCATCAAGGTGTGTTCAGTCTAATATCATCAAGGTGTGTTCAGTCTAATATCATCAAGGTGTGTTCAGTCTGATATCATCAAGGTGTGTTCAGTTTAATATCATCAAGGTGTGTTCAGTTTGATATCATCAAGGTGTGTTCAGTTTAATATCATCAAGGTGTGTTCAGTTTAATATCATCAAGGTGTGTTCAGTCTAATATCATCAAGGTGTGTTCAGTCTAATATCATCAAGGTGTGTTCAGTTTAATATCATCAAGGTGTGTTCAGTCTAATATCATCAAGGTGTGTTCAGTTTAATATCATCAAGGTGTGTTCAGTCTTAGATCATCAAGGTGTGTTCAGTCTAATATCATCAAGGTGTGTTCAGTCTAATATCATCAAGGTGTGTTCAGTCTAATATCATCAAGGTGTGTTCAGTTTAATATCATCAAGGTGTGTTCAGTTTAATATCATCAAGGTGTGTTCAGTCTTAGATCATCAAGGTGTGTTCAGTTTAATATCATCAAGGTGTGTTCAGTCTAATATCATCAAGGTGTGTTCAGTCTTAGATCATCAAGGTGTGTTCAGTCTAATATCATCAAGGTGTGTTCAGTCTAATATCATCAAGGTGTGTTCAGTCTAATATCATCAAGGTGTGTTCAGTTTAATATCATCAAGGTGTGTTCAGTCTAATATCATCAAGGTGTGTTCAGTTTAATATCATCAAGGTGTGTTCAGTCTAATATCATCAAGGTGTGTTCAGTCTAATATCATCAAGGTGTGTTCAGTCTAATATCATCAAGGTGTGTTCAGTTTAATATCATCAAGGTGTGTTCAGTCTAATATCATCAAGGTGTGTTCAGTTTAATATCATCAAGGTGTGTTCAGTCTGATATCATCAAGGTGTGTTCAGTCTGATATCATCAAGGTGTGTTCAGTCTAATATCATCAAGGTGTGTTCAGTCTAAGATCATCAAGGTGTGTTCAGTTTAATATCATCAAGGTGTGTTCAGTCTAATATCATCAAGGTGTGTTCAGTTTAATATCATCAAGGTGTGTTCAGTCTAATATCATCAAGGTGTGTTCAGTCTAATATCATCAAGGTGTGTTCAGTCTAATATCATCAAGGTGTGTTCAGTTTAATATCATCAAGGTGTGTTCAGTCTAATATCATCAAGGTGTGTTCAGTTTAATATCATCAAGGTGTGTTCAGTCTAATATCATCAAGGTGTGTTCAGTTTAATATCATCAAGGTGTGTTCAGTCTAATATCATCAAGGTGTGTTCAGTCTAATATCATCAAGGTGTGTTCAGTTTAATATCATCAAGGTGTGTTCAGTCTGATATCATCAAGGTGTGTTCAGTCTGATATCATCAAGGTGTGTTCAGTCTGATATCATCAAGGTGTGTTCAGTCTGATATCATCAAGGTGTGTTCAGTCTGATATCATCAAGGTGTGTTCAGTCTGATATCATCAAGGTGTGTTCAGTCTGATATCATCAAGGTGTGTTCAGTCTGATATCATCAAGGTGTGTTCAGTTTGATATCATCAAGGTGTGTTCAGTTTAATATCATCAAGGTGTGTTCAGTCTAATATCATCAAGGTGTGTTCAGTTTAATATCATCAAGGTGTGTTCAGTCTAATATCATCAAGGTGTGTTCAGTCTAATATCATCAAGGTGTGTTCAGTTTAATATCATCAAGGTGTGTTCAGTCTGATATCATCAAGGTGTGTTCAGTCTGATATCATCAAGGTGTGTTCAGTCTGATATCATCAAGGTGTGTTCAGTCTGATATCATCAAGGTGTGTTCAGTCTGATATCATCAAGGTGTGTTCAGTCTGATATCATCAAGGTGTGTTCAGTCTGATATCATCAAGGTGTGTTCAGTCTGATATCATCAAGGTGTGTTCAGTTTAATATCATCAAGGTGTGTTCAGTTTAATATCATCAAGGTGTGTTCAGTCTAATATCATCAAGGTGTGTTCAGTTTAATATCATCAAGGTGTGTTCAGTCTAATATCATCAAGGTGTGTTCAGTCTGATATCATCAAGGTGTGTTCAGTTTAATATCATCAAGGTGTGTTCAGTCTAATATCATCAAGGTGTGTTCAGTTTAATATCATCAAGGTGTGTTCAGTTTAATATCATCAAGGTGTGTTCAGTCTGATATCATCAAGGTGTGTTCAGTCTAATATCATCAAGGTGTGTTCAGTCTAATATCATCAAGGTGTGTTCAGTCTAATATCATCAAGGTGTGTTCAGTCTGATATCATCAAGGTGTGTTCAGTCTGATATCATCAAGGTGTGTTCAGTCTGATATCATCAAGGTGTGTTCAGTCTGATATCATCAAGGTGTGTTCAGTCTAATATCATCAAGGTGTGTTCAGTCTGATATCATCAAGGTGTGTTCAGTCTGATATCATCAAGGTGTGTTCAGTTTAATATCATCAAGGTGTGTTCAGTCTAATATCATCAAGGTGTGTTCAGTTTAATATCATCAAGGTGTGTTCAGTCTGATATCATCAAGGTGTGTTCAGTTTAATATCATCAAGGTGTGTTCAGTCTAATATCATCAAGGTGTGTTCAGTCTTAGATCATCAAGGTGTGTTCAGTCTAATATCATCAAGGTGTGTTCAGTCTAATATCATCAAGGTGTGTTCAGTTTAATATCATCAAGGTGTGTTCAGTCTAATATCATCAAGGTGTGTTCAGTTTAATATCATCAAGGTGTGTTCAGTCTAATATCATCAAGGTGTGTTCAGTCTGATATCATCAAGGTGTGTTCAGTCTGATATCATCAAGGTGTGTTCAGTCTAATATCATCAAGGTGTGTTCAGTCTGATATCATCAAGGTGTGTTCAGTCTGATATCATCAAGGTGTGTTCAGTCTGATATCATCAAGGTGTGTTCAGTCTGATATCATCAAGGTGTGTTCAGTCTGATATCATCAAGGTGTGTTCAGTCTGATATCATCAAGGTGTGTTCAGTCTGATATCATCAAGGTGTGTTCAGTCTGATATCATCAAGGTGTGTTCAGTTTAATATCATCAAGGTGTGTTCAGTCTAATATCATCAAGGTGTGTTCAGTTTAATATCATCAAGGTGTGTTCAGTTTAATATCATCAAGGTGTGTTCAGTCTAATATCATCAAGGTGTGTTCAGTTTAATATCATCAAGGTGTGTTCAGTCTAATATCATCAAGGTGTGTTCAGTCTGATATCATCAAGGTGTGTTCAGTCTGATATCATCAAGGTGTGTTCAGTCTGATATCATCAAGGTGTGTTCAGTCTGATATCATCAAGGTGTGTTCAGTCTAATATCATCAAGGTGTGTTCAGTCTAATATCATCAAGGTGTGTTCAGTCTAATATCATCAAGGTGTGTTCAGTCTAATATCATCAAGGTGTGTTCAGTCTAATATCATCAAGGTGTGTTCAGTCTGATATCATCAAGGTGTGTTCAGTCTAATATCATCAAGGTGTGTTCAGTCTGATATCATCAAGGTGTGTTCAGTCTAATATCATCAAGGTGTGTTCAGTCTGATATCATCAAGGTGTGTTCAGTCTGATATCATCAAGGTGTGTTCAGTCTAATATCATCAAGGTGTGTTCAGTCTGATATCATCAAGGTGTGTTCAGTCTAATATCATCAAGGTGTGTTCAGTCTGATATCATCAAGGTGTGTTCAGTCTAATATCATCAAGGTGTGTTCAGTCTAATATCATCAAGGTGTGTTCAGTCTAATATCATCAAGGTGTGTTCAGTCTAATATCATCAAGGTGTGTTCAGTTTAATATCATCAAGGTGTGTTCAGTTTAATATCATCAAGGTGTGTTCAGTTTAATATCATCAAGGTGTGTTCAGTTTAATATCATCAAGGTGTGTTCAGTCTAATATCATCAAGGTGTGTTCAGTCTTAGATCATCAAGGTGTGTTCAGTCTAATATCATCAAGGTGTGTTCAGTCTAATATCATCAAGGTGTGTTCAGTCTTAGATCATCAAGGTGTGTTCAGTTTAATATCATCAAGGTGTGTTCAGTTTAATATCATCAAGGTGTGTTCAGTCTAATATCATCAAGGTGTGTTCAGTCTAATATCATCAAGGTGTGTTCAGTTTAATATCATCAAGGTGTGTTCAGTCTAATATCATCAAGGTGTGTTCAGTCTAATATCATCAAGGTGTGTTCAGTTTAATATCATCAAGGTGTGTTCAGTTTAATATCATCAAGGTGTGTTCAGTCTAATATCATCAAGGTGTGTTCAGTCTAATATCATCAAGGTGTGTTCAGTCTGATATCATCAAGGTGTGTTCAGTCTAATATCATCAAGGTGTGTTCAGTCTAATATCATCAAGGTGTGTTCAGTCTTAGATCATCAAGGTGTGTTCAGTCTTAGATCATCAAGGTGTGTTCAGTTTAATATCATCAAGGTGTGTTCAGTCTGATATCATCAAGGTGTGTTCAGTCTAATATCATCAAGGTGTGTTCAGTTTAATATCATCAAGGTGTGTTCAGTTTAATATCATCAAGGTGTGTTCAGTCTAATATCATCAAGGTGTGTTCAGTCTAATATCATCAAGGTGTGTTCAGTTTAATATCATCAAGGTGTGTTCAGTTTAATATCATCAAGGTGTGTTCAGTCTAATATCATCAAGGTGTGTTCAGTTTAATATCATCAAGGTGTGTTCAGTCTAATATCATCAAGGTGTGTTCAGTCTTAGATCATCAAGGTGTGTTCAGTTTAATATCATCAAGGTGTGTTCAGTCTAATATCATCAAGGTGTGTTCAGTCTAATATCATCAAGGTGTGTTCAGTTTAATATCATCAAGGTGTGTTCAGTTTAATATCATCAAGGTGTGTTCAGTTTAATATCATCAAGGTGTGTTCAGTTTAATATCATCAAGGTGTGTTCAGTCTAATATCATCAAGGTGTGTTCAGTCTAATATCATCAAGGTGTGTTCAGTTTAATATCATCAAGGTGTGTTCAGTCTAATATCATCAAGGTGTGTTCAGTCTTAGATCATCAAGGTGTGTTCAGTTTAATATCATCAAGGTGTGTTCAGTCTAATATCATCAAGGTGTGTTCAGTCTGATATCATCAAGGTGTGTTCAGTCTAATATCATCAAGGTGTGTTCAGTTTAATATCATCAAGGTGTGTTCAGTCTAATATCATCAAGGTGTGTTCAGTTTAATATCATCAAGGTGTGTTCAGTCTAATATCATCAAGGTGTGTTCAGTCTTAGATCATCAAGGTGTGTTCAGTTTAATATCATCAAGGTGTGTTCAGTCTAATATCATCAAGGTGTGTTCAGTCTAATATCATCAAGGTGTGTTCAGTCTAATATCATCAAGGTGTGTTCAGTCTAATATCATCAAGGTGTGTTCAGTCTAATATCATCAAGGTGTGTTCAGTTTAATATCATCAAGGTGTGTTCAGTTTAATATCATCAAGGTGTGTTCAGTCTTAGATCATCAAGGTGTGTTCAGTCTAATATCATCAAGGTGTGTTCAGTCTAATATCATCAAGGTGTGTTCAGTCTAATATCATCAAGGTGTGTTCAGTCTAATATCATCAAGGTGTGTTCAGTTTAATATCATCAAGGTGTGTTCAGTCTAATATCATCAAGGTGTGTTCAGTTTAATATCATCAAGGTGTGTTCAGTCTAATATCATCAAGGTGTGTTCAGTCTAATATCATCAAGGTGTGTTCAGTTTAATATCATCAAGGTGTGTTCAGTCTTAGATCATCAAGGTGTGTTCAGTTTAATATCATCAAGGTGTGTTCAGTCTGATATCATCAAGGTGTGTTCAGTCTGATATCATCAAGGTGTGTTCAGTCTAATATCATCAAGGTGTGTTCAGTCTAATATCATCAAGGTGTGTTCAGTCTAATATCATCAAGGTGTGTTCAGTCTAATATCATCAAGGTGTGTTCAGTCTAAGATCATCAAGGTGTGTTCAGTCTAATATCATCAAGGTGTGTTCAGTCTAATATCATCAAGGTGTGTTCAGTTTAATATCATCAAGGTGTGTTCAGTCTAATATCATCAAGGTGTGTTCAGTTTAATATCATCAAGGTGTGTTCAGTCTAATATCATCAAGGTGTGTTCAGTCTAATATCATCAAGGTGTGTTCAGTTTAATATCATCAAGGTGTGTTCAGTCTTAGATCATCAAGGTGTGTTCAGTTTAATATCATCAAGGTGTGTTCAGTCTAATATCATCAAGGTGTGTTCAGTTTAATATCATCAAGGTGTGTTCAGTCTGATATCATCAAGGTGTGTTCAGTCTGATATCATCAAGGTGTGTTCAGTTTAATATCATCAAGGTGTGTTCAGTCTGATATCATCAAGGTGTGTTCAGTCTAATATCATCAAGGTGTGTTCAGTTTAATATCATCAAGGTGTGTTCAGTCTGATATCATCAAGGTGTGTTCAGTCTGATATCATCAAGGTGTGTTCAGTCTAATATCATCAAGGTGTGTTCAGTCTAATATCATCAAGGTGTGTTCAGTTTAATATCATCAAGGTGTGTTCAGTCTAATATCATCAAGGTGTGTTCAGTCTAATATCATCAAGGTGTGTTCAGTCTAATATCATCAAGGTGTGTTCAGTCTAATATCATCAAGGTGTGTTCAGTCTAATATCATCAAGGTGTGTTCAGTCTAATATCATCAAGGTGTGTTCAGTCTAATATCATCAAGGTGTGTTCAGTCTAATATCATCAAGGTGTGTTCAGTCTAATATCATCAAGGTGTGTTCAGTTTAATATCATCAAGGTGTGTTCAGTCTAATATCATCAAGGTGTGTTCAGTCTAATATCATCAAGGTGTGTTCAGTCTAATATCATCAAGGTGTGTTCAGTCTAATATCATCAAGGTGTGTTCAGTCTAATATCATCAAGGTGTGTTCAGTCTAATATCATCAAGGTGTGTTCAGTCTAATATCATCAAGGTGTGTTCAGTCTAAGATCATCAAGGTGTGTTCAGTCTAATATCATCAAGGTGTGTTCAGTCTAATATCATCAAGGTGTGTTCAGTTTAATATCATCAAGGTGTGTTCAGTCTAATATCATCAAGGTGTGTTCAGTTTAATATCATCAAGGTGTGTTCAGTCTAATATCATCAAGGTGTGTTCAGTCTAATATCATCAAGGTGTGTTCAGTTTAATATCATCAAGGTGTGTTCAGTCTTAGATCATCAAGGTGTGTTCAGTTTAATATCATCAAGGTGTGTTCAGTCTAATATCATCAAGGTGTGTTCAGTCTAATATCATCAAGGTGTGTTCAGTCTAATATCATCAAGGTGTGTTCAGTTTAATATCATCAAGGTGTGTTCAGTCTAATATCATCAAGGTGTGTTCAGTTTAATATCATCAAGGTGTGTTCAGTCTAATATCATCAAGGTGTGTTCAGTTTAATATCATCAAGGTGTGTTCAGTCTAATATCATCAAGGTGTGTTCAGTCTAATATCATCAAGGTGTGTTCAGTTTAATATCATCAAGGTGTGTTCAGTCTGATATCATCAAGGTGTGTTCAGTCTAATATCATCAAGGTGTGTTCAGTCTAATATCATCAAGGTGTGTTCAGTCTAATATCATCAAGGTGTGTTCAGTCTAATATCATCAAGGTGTGTTCAGTCTGATATCATCAAGGTGTGTTCAGTTTAATATCATCAAGGTGTGTTCAGTTTAATATCATCAAGGTGTGTTCAGTCTAATATCATCAAGGTGTGTTCAGTCTAATATCATCAAGGTGTGTTCAGTCTAATATCATCAAGGTGTGTTCAGTCTGATATCATCAAGGTGTGTTCAGTCTAATATCATCAAGGTGTGTTCAGTTTAATATCATCAAGGTGTGTTCAGTCTGATATCATCAAGGTGTGTTCAGTCTAATATCATCAAGGTGTGTTCAGTTTAATATCATCAAGGTGTGTTCAGTCTAATATCATCAAGGTGTGTTCAGTTTAATATCATCAAGGTGTGTTCAGTCTAATATCATCAAGGTGTGTTCAGTTTAATATCATCAAGGTGTGTTCAGTCTAATATCATCAAGGTGTGTTCAGTCTAATATCATCAAGGTGTGTTCAGTTTAATATCATCAAGGTGTGTTCAGTCTGATATCATCAAGGTGTGTTCAGTCTAATATCATCAAGGTGTGTTCAGTCTAATATCATCAAGGTGTGTTCAGTCTAATATCATCAAGGTGTGTTCAGTCTAATATCATCAAGGTGTGTTCAGTCTGATATCATCAAGGTGTGTTCAGTTTAATATCATCAAGGTGTGTTCAGTTTGATATCATCAAGGTGTGTTCAGTTTAATATCATCAAGGTGTGTTCAGTTTAATATCATCAAGGTGTGTTCAGTCTAATATCATCAAGGTGTGTTCAGTCTAATATCATCAAGGTGTGTTCAGTTTAATATCATCAAGGTGTGTTCAGTCTAATATCATCAAGGTGTGTTCAGTTTAATATCATCAAGGTGTGTTCAGTCTTAGATCATCAAGGTGTGTTCAGTCTAATATCATCAAGGTGTGTTCAGTCTAATATCATCAAGGTGTGTTCAGTCTAATATCATCAAGGTGTGTTCAGTTTAATATCATCAAGGTGTGTTCAGTTTAATATCATCAAGGTGTGTTCAGTCTTAGATCATCAAGGTGTGTTCAGTTTAATATCATCAAGGTGTGTTCAGTCTAATATCATCAAGGTGTGTTCAGTCTTAGATCATCAAGGTGTGTTCAGTCTAATATCATCAAGGTGTGTTCAGTCTAATATCATCAAGGTGTGTTCAGTCTAATATCATCAAGGTGTGTTCAGTTTAATATCATCAAGGTGTGTTCAGTCTAATATCATCAAGGTGTGTTCAGTTTAATATCATCAAGGTGTGTTCAGTCTAATATCATCAAGGTGTGTTCAGTCTAATATCATCAAGGTGTGTTCAGTCTAATATCATCAAGGTGTGTTCAGTTTAATATCATCAAGGTGTGTTCAGTCTAATATCATCAAGGTGTGTTCAGTTTAATATCATCAAGGT
>NC_138239.1:1375000-1392500 GCF_964197995.2 Scardinius erythrophthalmus | reverse complement strand
CCCATCCCAAAAATTAAAGGCAGCAATTGAGGTTATGCATTGACGTCACTTTCCTGCGGGAACACACTCGCTCAGCCGGACTGAGTGGCAGAAGAGCTGCTGAATGACTGGATTTAATAGGAGAAACTGTGAAAACACGAGTAAAACAAACGATTATCAGTTTAAACTAAAGGTTGGACTCGATATAGTGTTCCTTACAACTAACCAAAGATCCAGTGATCATGGATATTGACATGCAGTCAGTAATCGTGTTTCCAGACATTTATATGAACCTGATTTCAACGTCTAGGAAATACATAAAGCAAATTTGCCTGTGAACGCTTTATATGAATACAATATTCAAAGTCTAAAACCGGTTTTGCTACTCAGTGTTTCTGCCAGTCTTTTTGCCACTCGGGCTTTTTGCCACTCAGTGTTTCTGCCACTCAGTCTTTTTGCCACTCAGTGTTTCTGTCTTTCAGTCTTTTTGCCACTCAGTGTTTCTGCCAGTCTTTTTGCCACTCGTTTTTTTTTGCCACTCAGTGTTTCTGCCACAGTCTTTGACACTCGGTCTTTTTGCCACTCAGTCTTTTTGCCACTCAGTCTTTTTGCCACTCAGTGTTTTTGCCACTCAGTGTTTCTGCAACTCGGTCTTTTTGCAACTCAGTGTTTCTGCCACTCAGTGTTTCTGCCACTCAGTGTTTCTGCCACTCAGTGTTTCTGCCACTCAGTGTGTGTAACCGCAGTCACTCCGGCCGATGGTGACGTCACACGCATAACCTCTATATATTTTAATGAGGATGATCGTGTGTGTGTCGCAGCTGTTGACGAATCATTACGAGCAGAACTGGAAGTATTACTGCCTGCCGTCGGGATGGGGAAGTTACGGTCTATCGTCTGAAGAGGAGCTTCTGCTCACCAAGAAGATCTTCTGGGGAATCTTCGATTCTCTCTCTCAGAAGGTGAACAGGAATATTTGCTCGCTTGTGATTGTTGGAGCATGCTGGGTAATTATGTGGCTGTACACTTCCATTCAAAAGTTTGGGGTCAGTAGATTGAACATTTAATGTGACAAGGACACATTTAACCCTTGTGCTGAACATCCTTTACTTAATTTGGTGTTAAAAATTGCTTGCAAATCTCTCATTAAGCTATATTATCACCAAATATTGGCCCATAAACTCAGATCAATGAGGGCCTATGCTAAAACCTGTGCTAATTGAAAGAAAACAAGTTGATGTGCAATATTTGTAGATAACAGTATGACGAGAGAATTATAAGCAGCTTTTTGTAGGCTGCTCATTTTTGCCCAAAAACACCAGCATTTTTGTGATGTTATATCCTGGGTCAGGAGGTTTTAGTCCAGTGTAGTAACATTAACTAATGTTTTCTGGAAAAAGAAAATCTTCTCCAGGTCAAAATGACCAGAATACAACATGAGAGCTAATTGATCAAAAGCGACAATAAAGACATTTATAATGTTCTCAATTCTATTTCAAACAAATGCTGTTCTTTTTGAACTTTTTATGCATCAAATAATCCTAAAAAATAAATTGTATGATGGTTTCCACACAGATTTTTCAACATTGGTAATAATGAATGTTTCTTGATCATCAAAGCATCATATTAGAGTGATTTCTGAAGGATCATGTGACACTGAAGACTGGAGTAATGATGCTGAAAATTCAGCTTTGATCACAGGAATAAATTACACTTTACTATATATTCACATAGAAAACAGATGATTTACATTGGAATAATATTTCACTGTTTTTACTGTGTTTGATCAAATAAACGCAGCCTTGGTGAGCAGAAGAGACTCTTTCAAAAATAAAAATAAACCTCAGCGACCCCAGACTCTCGGCCTGTTATATTGAGTCTTTGACGCTGTGAATGTGTGTGTGCAGAAGTATGAACAGGATCTGTTTAAGATGGCCATGCCGTGTCTGAGTGCCATCGCCGGAGCTCTACCTCCCGATTACATCGACTCGACGCTCAGCACAACGCTGGAGAAGCCGGTGTCTGTGGACGCGCAGGGAAACTTCGACCCCAGACCCATAAACACAGCCAAGTACGTGCGTATGACAGCGAGAGACTCAGAGACAGAACAAAAAATAGATACAAAAATTAAATAATCATGTATATGAATGTGCACCATGATTCAAATGATCTCTGACTTTTAAAACAGACTCCTTCACTGATATTAGACATTCAAAAATTCAAAGGGGTGTTTTCAGTCCATGATATGGTCAACCAATGCACCTATAAAAATAAATAAAATATTTACAAATGCAAATCTGAACATTGACTTTCCTCGTTTTCCTCTCGCAGCATCTGCCTCCCCGAGAAGCTGGAGTTCATCGCACACAAATACGCTGAACATTCCCATGACAAGTGGGCCGCTGAGAAGGCGAGTCGATGAAACAGACCTGTCGTTCTTCTTACATTTCATACAGATGATCGGAGACGAACATGAAGCAGGACAGAAACTCACTGTATGATGAAGCCTGTAGAATGCAGTTAGAATGAGCCGAAAATTCAACATATCAGGGCAAAATGCCCCTGGATGAGTTTTTGTCTCATGGACACAGTTATGTAGTTACGCAATATCACACGAGTGCTGTTTTTGTCCTGAATCGCACGAGTGCAAAAGTGATATTGATTTTATACAACAGTTCAGTAAATAAGAAGTTAATATGGGTTATTTTAGACACAATATTGTCTGCTTTTGCTCATTTTGCCAATGAAAATATTAAGATTAAAGCCAGAGCAGAACTGTTGTGCGTCTCTGAGCAACACACAGCAATGTTTCATTTCTGAATGAATCTGCGTTTGAGCGAATCAGTCGGGTGAACCAATGATTCAATGATTCGTTCATAAAGAGTCATTTACTTCATTCCTGAATGATTCTGTTTAAACAAACTGAATGATTGAATGATTCAATAACTTACTAATTTAGATATTTACTGCCACCTACTGGCAGTTGTAGTTTCTTATTTAGGGTATAATTTAAATTTCATATTTCCATTTTAATAAAAAAAAATACATATTTAAGGGATATTTTGAAGAATGAAGAATGAGGAATTTCTTAAATTATCTTCTTTTATGTTCCTCAGAGGAAAGAAAGTCATACAGGAAAAAATATCATGGTGGTTGTAGCCTAAAAAGTGTGTGTAATAAATTATGTGTTCAATCAAATTTAGAAATTTTGTAATGTATATTTGATTCTTTTCTCATTTAACACAATAAGGACTTTACATTATCTTTTGGGGGAAATTAAATGTTTATTTGTTATTAATTAGATTAATGAATCAGCACATCATGAATTAATTAGATTAAAATATGTAATTGCTTGACAGCCCTAATACAAATATACATTTCTGAGTTGAAAACAGATAAAAAAGTCACAATAACCTTTTTTACACTGCAAAAACGGATGTTCTTCCTCATATCTTCTTAAATCAAGATACATTTACTGGGGAAGAAAAATTATTAATGAAAATTAAGTGAGTTTATGATTAAAACAAGAACTAAAATCTGTCTTTTCCTGAGGGCTGATATTTGTTCTTGTTTTAAGCACAAACTTAAGTTTGATTTATCTGTACTGACACTATCAGACAAACAAAACTTCTGAATAATGACACTTTTGTCTTCTGTCATTACAGCTGAAATTGTGTCATAATTGAATAATATTTCAGTTTATTACTGTACAGCAGCTTTGAAACATCTGTATTGTATAGAAATACACAGAGAACACACTAAACATTGACTTTAATTGACTGTAAGCTGCTTTGGATAAGTGTGTAAATGCAAGCGTGAAAGATGTTTCCGTGTGCTCGGTGTTCAGGTGCTTCTAGGCTGGAAACACGGAGAAACCGTCGATGAAAAAGCAAAAACTCACCCAATGCTGAGATCCTACAAATCGCTCACAGAGAAGGTACAAACCAGCCCTCAGAACATCCAGCGCTATTTGATCTTTGAGTCTCCGTGTGAGTGTTTGCGTGTGTCTGCCCGCAGGAGAAGGAGGTTTACCGCTGGACGGTTCGCGAGTCCCTGAAGAGCATGTTGGCGATGGGCTGGAGCATCGACCGAACCAAAGAAGGAGAAACCATGTTTCAGCAGAGAGAGGTGGAGAAAGTGCGGCGCATTTCACAGGCCTCTCAGGTGTCTTTGTGTTTAATCGTTTGCTAACTGTAGAAGTGCAATGATTTAATCAATAAGAGACCAGCAGCCTCAAATCTGATCATGAACAATGAGCCCAATTCAATAACACAGAACTGATAGATTCACGTTTGCGATTGTGTGTTTTCAGGGTAACGGCTTCAATCCGAGTCCCGTAGACTTGAGCAGCGTCCAGCTGTCCAGAGAACAACAGGTGACGCACGCAAATCATCCAACATCTGGAGATTTGTGCCCACATTGTACAACAGTTCGAATTTATGGTTAACTAAAACTTGAATTAAAAGATGCACTGACATGTCTTCACTGCATAAATTATAAATTAAATGTAGATCAGTCCTTATTGAAGCTACAAAAGTTATTCAGTCAAGAGCAGTGAGTGATTTTCTCTTCTTCTTTGATTATCAACTGCTGTCACTTTAAGACCTAATGCACATGACACGGATTTGATGCATCCAATTTTTTTACTTTAAGACTTTATTTAACTCCTTTAAGACTGTGTTTGCAAGGATACTCGACAAAACAGGCATTTTGGCTTAATTTTGTGTGTTTACTGCACTGCGTTTTCTTTTGTGTCTTATCGTGCTTGAATAGTTTAAATGCATTTGCATGAATAAGAGCGTGATCATATATTATAATGCTAGCCAGAGGATGACGGGAAAAAAACGGATGCTGCGTTAATTGCATTAAATATTTTTAATGTGTTAAACTGAAAAAATTAATCGCATGCGTTAACGCGTTAATTTTGACGGCCCTAATATTACAGACCAGCGTGTTCATTGTATTGTTGATGCAAGTGTATTCTAGGTGTACTCTGGACTTTCTAGGGCTAATAGAGTCGTTTCTGGGTGGTCTTTGAGTGTTTTGTTGTCTGTTTTTCAGTCAATGGTTGAGGTTGTGGCTGAAAACTATCACAACATCTGGGCTAAGAAAAAGAAGAGTGATCTGGGAACTAGAGGTTTGTCTCTCTTGTCCTCAGCTTTCAGTGATTGTGCCGTGTGAAGGTCATGCATGATGTGTGAATAATGTCATGCGTGACGTGTGAATAAGGTCATGTGTGATGTGTAATGGTCATGCGTGATGTGTGAATAATGTCATGCGTGACGTGTGAATAATGTCATGCGTGACGTGTGAATAATGTCATGCGTGACGTGTGAATAATGTCATGGGTGACGTGTGAATAAGGTCATGTGTGATGTGTGAATAGCGTGACGTGTGAATAATGTCATGTGTGATGTGTAATGGTCATGCGTGACGTGTGAATAATGTCATGCGTGACGTGTGAATAATGTCATGCGTGACGTGTGAATAATGTCATGCGCGACATGTGAATAGCGTGACGTGTGAATAATGTCATGGGTGACGTGTGAATAATGTCATGCGTGACGTGTGAATAATGTCATGCGTGACGTGTGAATAATGTCATGTGTGACATGTGAATAAGGTCATGTGTGATGTGTAATGGTCATGCGTGATGTGTGAATAATGTCATGCGTGATGTGTGAATAATGTCATGCGTGACGTGTGAATAAGGTCATGTGTGATGTGTGATGTGTAATGGTAATGCGTGATGTGTGAATAATGTCATGCGTGACGTGTGAATAATGTCATGCGTGACGTGTGAATAATGTCATGCGTGACGTGTGAATAATGTCATGCGTGACGTGTGAATAATGTCATGCGTGACGTGTGAATAAGGTCATGCGTGACGTGTGAATAATGTCATGCGTGACGTGTGAATAATGTCATGCGTGACGTGTGAATAAGGTCATGTGTGATGTGTAATGGTCATGCGTGATGTGTGAATAATGTCATGCGTGACGTGTGAATAATGTCATGCGTGACGTGTGAATAATGTCATGCGTGACGTGTGAATAATGTCATGCGTGACGTGTGAATAATGTCATGCGTGACGTGTGAATAATGTCATGCGTGACGTGTGAATAATGTCATGCGTGACGTGTGAATAAGGTCATGTGTGATGTGTAATGGTCATGCGTGATGTGTGAATAATGTCATGCGTGACGTGTGAATAATGTCATGCGTGACGTGTGAATAAGGTCATGCGTGACGTGTGAATAATGTCATGCGTGACGTGTGAATAATGTCATGCGTGACGTGTGAATAAGGTCATGCGTGACGTGTGAATAAGGTCATGTGTGACGTGTGAACATGTGAATAAGGTCATGCGTGACGTGTGAATGTCATGTGCAGCGTGTGACATAATTAATTGAATGCGTAACGTGTGATAGTCATGCATGACGCGAAGGTCATGCGTGACGTGATGGTCATGCGTGACGCGAAGGTCATGCGTGTCGTGTTGCGTGTGCTCTCAGGTGCAGGAGGAACGCATTCGCTGCTGGTGCCGTACGACACGCTCACTGCCAAAGAGAAAGCCAAGGACCGAGAGAGAGCGCAAGATCTCTTCCGCTTTCTCCAGACCAACGGATACGCCATCAGCAGGTGCAGACATGTGCGCTTTTACACGCGTGTGCTCCAAGGTTATAATCGTTAACGAAAACGAACGAAAAAACGAAAACTAGGTGGGAAAAAACATTGTCGTTAACTGAAATAAAAATAAAAACGAGGCATTACAAAAAAACGATAACTAACTAAAACTGTAATGTGTGTTTGGCAAAACTAACTAAAATAAAATAAAATTATAGAGTAAATGTCCTTAGTTTTCGTCTTTGTTAAGGTCTTTCATTTTTTAACGCAATTTAAAACACGCAGCGTATTCGTTCAGCTGCATTTCCTTTCCCTGCTCTCCCTCCGTCTCTCACTCATGCGTCTCTCACATGCGCGCGCGCACACACACACACACACAGCCCTTCCCCTCCCTGCACACCGCGTCTCCATGAGAACGAGTGTTCGTTCGACGTTGAAAGCAAGTTCGCGAAAGGTTGGTATCTCTATCTCGTGAACACCTTTACACAATCACACATTAAAAAGTGGTATAAAAATATTTTAAATTCTGAATATAATTTTGTCAGTGTGTTAATGTCGACCCAAAAAGCGATTGCGCCTTCTTTAGAAAGTTAACTAGTCGCAAGTTTGAGGTAAAATGCACTTTTTGGTTGTGGTTGTCGATGTCAAAACACTATAAAGGGTAGAGTGGGGGAAAACGCCCCCCTTAAAGGAGAACTCCGGTCAATTTTAACATTGAGCTCATTTTTTTTGTCAATTTGGAGTGCTGTCAATACAGAGAACAACGACAAAAATCGGTGTTGCCTACACCGTGTTATCCTCTTTTTAAAATTTGCACCCTATTGACTTCAATGGGGCAATATTTAAACCTGCTTTTAGCATCTTAACATCCTTGATGTGTCATTACAAGTGCACAGGTCATGTGAGTGATTCCTTCTGAGTGAACACGAGTGGATCTGACTGCAGTAGATGTGAAAGAAATGTATAAAAATGATGTTATTTAAGCCAGCGCAAATACCTGTATTTACATCCTGTTTTCGGTTGAAGTCCAAAGTAATCGATTGTCGAGTTCACGCGCATTGGTTTAGTACCTATGATCACGCGCGTGAACTCGAAAATCTACTACTTTGGACTTCAACCGAAAACAGGATGTAAACACAGGAATGAGCGCTGGCTTAAATAACATCATTTTTATTCATATCTTTCACATCTACTGCAGTCAGATTCACTCGTGTTCACTCTGAAGGAATCACTCACATGACCTGTGCACTTGTAATGACACATCAAGGATGTTAAAGGTCCCGTTCTATGCCCCTTTTCACAAGATGTAAAATAAGTCTCTGATGTCCCCAGAGTGTGTATGTGAAGTTTGAGCTCAAAATACCCAACAGATAATTTTTTACAGCATGTTTAAATTGACATTTTTTGGGGCTCAGAAAAACGAGCCGTTTCAGTGTGTCCCCTTTAAATGCAAATGAGGTGCAGCTGAACGACCCAGGGGGCGGAGCTTCATGAGCTCGTGCTCAGTCTGTCAGGAAAAATTCATCTCACGGAATGATGATAATATCAGAAACTCTCAGTAACGGCGTTCATTTCGAGTCGGACAATAATGCCTACAGAGTCAGATTGCTGTATAGAGATGAAACAGGTATGGTTTAGTAGTTTAATTACGGTTATTATAACGTATTTGTCATCTGCTTGTAGGCTATGTATCCATTATTTATTAATAGCCTACAAGTCTGCTGTCTGAATGATGATCAAACATGTACTGATGAGTTTAATAAAGTTTATTGTACACCACACAAAACATGAAGCGTCAGTTTTACTTCAGAAAATCACCGTAAGAGCTGAGTAAACACAGTAGCCTAAGTTATAAGAAGTGCGCAAGTAGCCAGTAGAGTTGAGGGAGCATTCCTGTGGGCGGAGGTTAGTCAAGAAACGGTTCTGGTGATGTCACTAATGCAGGATGTAGAGGGGTGTAGTCCAATCGAGCCGTTTTTTGTAGTCAACTTCTGTTAAATAAAATATCTCGCTTGGCATTGAACTTTGAGCTTTATAATTTTACAGATATTATTTATGCTCTAACAGCAACATTACACACTAACTAAAGTTTGAAACATGGAATCGCATGCAACGGGACCTTTAAGAGGCTAAAAGCAGGTTTAAAACTCGTTTTACCCCACAAGCTATGACTTAATTAAAAAAATGTTTAATTTTTAAAATATAATTATATATTAACATATGATCTCAAAAAACTACAGACTTCACTATTCATCTATCATACATCACTGCGATATCCTGAAGAACAATATTCTTTTAAACACTTGTTTACTAATATCTGAAAATTATAGCATTTACCATGTAATCCTCTTCTCTTCAAATATGTCGCTGGTGTCAGCTTCTCCATAGAGATTTGTATATCCCCGTTATCAACGTAGTGCATAGCAACAGTAAAAATGTATCTTTACCTCTAGTTGTTATTTTGGGAAAAACAGGTGGGGGGCGTTTTCCCCCACTCTTCCCTGTGATTCAAATATTAAATATATGTCATTTTTTTACTTTTACACTGAATGTTTGCTGCTTCAATCCAGATGAGTAGGCTATGGTTACTATATAGTATATTATATATAGTAATATATTACTATAGCAGGCTATGGTACGGCTGTGGTATTTGTATAGGGTGTGAATTCTGATGTGTAGATTTTTGGTACGGCGTGTGGATTTTGTAAGAGGTAAAGGAATTTCAATGGGTTGTGAATTTTTTTCTAAAATTGTATGATGTTTTTGGTGAGTTATTACACAATACTTTTTCTGATCTTTTTGAATTTTGCCCCTGACAAATAGCCCAAATTACAAAAAAAGACTAAAACTAACACTAAAACTAATAAAAACTAAACTAAAACTAAGCATATTCAAAAAATAAAAACTAAACTAAACTAGCAAACCCACTTTAAAAACTAATTAAAACTAAACTGAATTTGAAAACAAAAATTCAAAACGAAATAAAAATAAAAACTAATAAAAAATGCAAAACTATAATAACCCTGGTGTGCTCGCGCGAGGACTGAGTGTAACGTGCCGTTGTGTTTCTCCCAGGGGTCTGAAGGACATGGAGCAGGACTCTTCCTCCATGGAGAAACGATTCGCCTACAAGTTTCTGAAGAAGCTGCTGAAATACGTCGACTCTGCACAGGAGTTCATCGCTCACCTCGGTCGGTTTCTTCTGTTTGTCTGGAGTCATGCGATTCCCCAGACACTCGTTCTGTCACAGATTCTGTTTAGATCATGAATTAACCGTCACACTCTCGCTGCTTTCAGAGGCGATGGCGGCCAGTGGAAAGAACGACAGGTCACCACATGAACAGGAGATCAAGTTCTTTGCTAAGGTTTGATAATCGAATTGTAATTATACATGCACACAGTCAAACCAAAAATGATTCAGACACAAGATATAATTTTTCATATTTGTTTCACTAGTGTGTGCAGGACACTATAGTTCATTTATGTAAGTGAGGAAAGCAAAATGAAGTAAATTGTGACATATTATACCCAAAAATTCCCCATACAGTGACTACCATTAAAATTTATAAAAAAATTGGACCAAAAATGATTGGGACACTTTGAGCTGATCATGTTTTGCTGAAGTGTTTCTTCTTTAATTGCTAATGCTCTTTTTACACACAGACTGAACACAATGAAGCATTGCTTGGTGATTGGTTGAGCTAAACTGGTATTATCTAATTGTGTAGTTAAATTTAACAGCTGACAGATATTCAACATAATTCATGTGTGAGACAGTCTAACAGAAGGACGGACAAAACCAGTCAAATATCAACTGAGTTCTGCTCATATTTTATTACCATTCTCTAAACTATAGCGAATAAAC
Source organism: Scardinius erythrophthalmus (assembly GCF_964197995.2). Classification (NCBI taxonomy): domain Eukaryota; kingdom Metazoa; phylum Chordata; class Actinopteri; order Cypriniformes; family Leuciscidae; genus Scardinius; species Scardinius erythrophthalmus. Next base: position 1,382,029 of record NC_138239.1, on the reverse strand, counting down.
TGTGATAATGTGAGAAGATGTCTGAATACATTTTGATTTGACTGTATAATATACACATATTCTTCATCATCCGGAGTTTAATTTCCTCTTTACCTGTTGTACTTCCTGTAGGTGCTCCTCCCACTCATAGACCAGTATTTTAAAAACCACTCTCTCTACTTTCTGTCGTCGCCCACTAAGAATCTGAGCAGCAGCGGATACGCGTCTAACAAAGAGAAAGAGATGGTCACCAGGTGATGCAGCGTCTTATGTGACATAATTGATTATGTAAATATGTATCTTGTCGTTAAAATATGTCGATTTAATTGAATTACTTCTTTGGTCATGACGCATCATCTATAAATGTTGATTTATATGGCCTTTTTTATTTTTTATTCCATGGTGGAAATGTTATGTGTTATGATGAATATTTTGGTGGCTAATGACTCATTCAGCAGTGATTCTTCGCTCTTCACTTGTCTAAGCTTGCGTTTCTTCTTCCTCTCACTGTCTTCTTCACTTCTCTGCTGCTAGTCTGTTCTGTAAGCTGGCCGCTCTGGTTAGACACAGGATCTCTCTGTTTGGTAAGATCATCGTGTCTCTCTCTCTCTGTGATATTCATTGAGTGTTTGGTTTTCAGTGGTTTCTGGTGTGTGTTTGTAGGAAGTGACTCCACCACTATGGTCAGCTGTCTGCACATCCTCGCACACACACTCGATACCAGGTACGAGTCCTTCCATTTCACCGACCTGCATTATATTTCTTATTTCTTACTCATTTTGGGGTGCTGGTTCAAAAAATGTACCTGTTTTGCTCTGGGATGTCATACGGAGTCGGTGAAAGTGTTTGTCGGATTGCTGAAAGTGTCAAACGATATTTTGCTTGCGGTTGATTGATTTTACTCGAACTTACCTCTGCCTTTGATACTGTGGATCATAGTATCCTTCTCTGGCATCTAAAACATTGGGTCGATATCAAAGGTTTAGTTCTTATCTTAAAGACAGGACTTTTTCTGTAGCATTGTGTAAGTTTTCCTCATCCTCAGCTCCTATTATTAGTTGAGTACCTCAGTGCTCCATACTGGGCCCACTTATTTTTTACTTATATGCATTTATTTATTTATTTATTAACTTCTGAATTTCTTTCACGTTAAGTATTTTATCATATTTTCCCACTTCTTTGCAGAAGTAAAATGGCACATTTTGAATACTACTTTTTGTTATAAAAATCAAAACAGTGATTCCTATCTTGACCCCAGTGACCCTCTGAGTGGGGCTACATCTATTTGTTAAATTTTCATCTGCTTTTCACATGTATGACAATATTTTATGCCTAATCCTGATTTCAAGGTGAGAATTATGGTGGAAGAAAATGCAATCATGACCCAGATATTCAGTTTTTTATTCAAACAGCAACAGAAAAATACTTATTTATTTATACTTATTAACCTGTTTATGCAGAAACTTAAATATCACATTTTGAATTTTGTCTAAACATTTGGCTACTTTTGTAAGTGCAAGTGCATTAAAGCTGATACATATAATTAGAAAAATCCTCATTCTTATTTTGCGATTAAGAGTCTTTTGATGTTTTTGACCTCAAATTAGGTGATATTAGGGATTTTTTGCAAATCAATACTTTCCAGATCCAGTGCTGTGTTATTAAAGGTGCTGTATGTAACTTTTTTACTCTCCTAAAGCATAAAAATACCATAATATGTTTGCAGATATTTAGGAAACATGGTAAACATGCCCTCAAACTGGCAACCCGCGTGAGCGTCGAGTCTGAGGAGGCGGGGAAACAACGATCTCTGATATTTTGAATTTGGACTGCAGTACCTATTTTGACCACTAGCTTGTTTGTCATTATTACAGACTGCACCTTTAAATCCCTGATTTCTTATGGATATGTTAATGAGATCAAGCTGATTTGTTGGACTGCGGTGACGGATGGTTTCTCTCGCAGGACCGTGATGAAATCCGGATCCGAGCTGGTCAAAGCCGGTTTGAGGACGTTCTTCGAGAATGCAGCTGAGGATCTGGAGAAGACCTTGGAGAACCTGAAGCTGGGCAAGTTCACTCACTCGCGCAGCCAGATGAAGGGCGTCTCGCAGAACATCAACTACACGACCGCGGCTCTGCTGCCGATCCTGACCGCGCTGTTCGAACACATCACTGAACATCAGTTCGGCTGTGACCTGCTGCGTGAGTCGCTGCACAACAACATGCTAATGTCCAAAAGTAGATTCTTTCTCATGTTGAGCTCATGCTGACTCTGTTTACTTTGTAAATTCACATTTCTGCTCTTATTAAGCGTTTTATGATGTTATTATAAACAAACAAAAAATCCTCTGAAACATTGGAATGATTGGAAATGTCATATAGGCTTACTTTAAATGGCCCTTGTGATTAAACTGAACTCTAATGCTTGTGTTTTCTGTGTGTTTTCTCAGTGGATGATGTGCAGGTGTCGTGTTATCGAATCCTGACCAGTTTATACGCACTGGGGACTGGAAAAAACATCTATGTGGAGCGGTGAGCGGATCCCAGAGTCTTCTTCACCTGAAGCTGATGTGTTGGACATGCTCTTATGCTGTGTGTGTGTGTTGTGTGTGTGCCTGTGTTGTGTTTCGTGTTACGTGTGCGTTACATGTGTTGTGTGTGCGTGTTACGGGTGCCTGTAATGTGTGTGTGTGTGTGTGTGTGTGTGTGTGTGTGTGTGTGTGTGTGTGTTACGGGTGCGTTACATGTGTTGTGTGTGTGCGCCTGTGTTGGGTTTGTTGTACGTGTGCGTTACATATGTTGTGTGTTACATGTGTTGAATGTGTGTGTTATGGTGTGCCACACACAACATGTGTTGTGTGTGCATGTTATGTGTGCCTGTTATATGTGTTGTGTGTGTTACATGTGTGTGCGTGTTGCGGGTGCATTATGGGTGCTGTGTGTGCGTGTTATGGGCGTGTTACATGTGTTGTGTGTGCATGTTATGTGTGCCTGTTATATGTGTTGTGTGTGTTACATGTGTTGTGTGTGCGTGTGTTACATGTGTTGTGTGTGCATGTTACGGGTGCATTATGGGTGCTGTGTGTGCGTGTTATGGGCGTGTTACATGTGTTGTGTGTATGTTACACATGCGGTACATGTGTTGTGTGTTCATGTTACATGTGCCTTTTTCATGTCTTGTGTGTGTGCATGTGTTGCGTGTGCGTTACGTGTTGCGTGCGTGTTGCGTGCGTATGTTGTGTGTGTGTTGTGTGCACGTGTTACACATGCATGTTACATGTGTGTGTTACGGGTGTGTTACATGTGTTGTGTGTGCATGTGTTATGTGTATATTACATATGTTTTGTGTCCGTGTGACGTGTGCTTGTGTTTTCTTGTTGTGTTGGTATGTTGTGTGTGTGTGTGTGTGTGTGTGTGTGTGTGTTGTAGGCAGCTCCCGGCGCTGGGCGAGTGTTTGGCGACTCTAGCGGGTGCGATGCCTGTTGCCTTCCTCGAGCCACTGCTCAACAAACACAACCCTTGCTCTGTGTTCAACACAAAAACGTCTCGTGAACGAGCCAGTGAGTCGCACACGCCGCACTAATGCACTTACTAGGGTTCATTCGGTGACAGCGTTTTCTGTTTTTATTGCACTTTATGATGATGATGATGAGCCATATTTGAAGCTACCTGACAATAGCCAATTAACACACCTGTGAGGCATCAGTTCAACTAGACATTCATGCACCAGTTTGTTGCATCACTAGAAAACCATAAACAGTCTACAGATCTTACTGTGTGTGTGTCCGTGTCCGTCCTTGTGTGTGTGTGTGTGTGTGTGTGTGTGTGTGTGTGTGTGTGTGTGTGTGTGTGCCCGTGTCCGTGTCCATCCCTGTGTTTGTGTGCGTCAGTCGTAGGGATGCCGGAGAGCGTGGAGGACGTGTGTCCTGAGATGCCTCGTCTGGACGCTCTGATGAAGGACATTAATGACATGTCTGAGTCTGGCGCTCGATACACAGAGATGCCTCACGTGATCGAGGTGGTTCTGCCGATGCTGTGCAACTACCTGTCATACTGGTGGGAGCGAGGCCCGGAGAACCGACCCGGCGTCTGCAGCTCCACCGTCACATCAGAGCACCTGAGCCTCGTCCTGGGGAACATCCTGAAGATCCTCAACAGTAACCTGGGCATCGACGAGGCCTCCTGGATGAAGCGCATCGCAGGTGAGCAGAGCTGCGTACACACACACTCCTGCGTTCAGTCCTGCGGGAAAACTTTTGTTCAGTTAACACTAGCAAAGTTAAAGCAGATATTCATCCACACAGACACTGCACTGCACTTTCCCTGCTGGATTGCAGTTAGTACAGTAGTGTCAACATGTGTGTGTGTGTGTGTGTGTGTGTGTGTGTGCGTGTGTGTCAGTGTACGCTCAGCCCATCATCAGTAAGGCGCGGGCCGACCTGCTGAAGACTCACTTCTTGCCCACGCTGGAGAAGCTGAAGAAGAAGACGGTAAAGGTGGTGATGGAGGAGGAGCTTCTGAAGGCCGAGAGCAAGGCCGACACCCAGGAGGCGGAGCTTCTGATCCTCGACGAGTTTGCGGTTCTGTGCCGAGACCTGTATGCCTTCTACCCGATGCTCATCCGCTATGTGGACAACAACAGGTGATGCGACACACACATTGAGACACGTGAGGTCATCAGATAGAGACACGTGACGTCATCAGAAAGAGACACGTGACGTCATCAGATAGAGACACGTGACGTCATCAGATAGAGACATGTGACGTCATCAGATAGAGACACGTGACGTCATCAGATAGAGACACGTGACGTCATCAGATAGAGACACGTGACGTCATCAGATATAGACACGTTGGTCGCTGGAGGTCCTGATGGGGCAGAGACGAAATCGTGTGGTCCCCAAACCGGACACTCTCCGGCCCCTGGCTGCCCCTACAAATTCTGTCCAAAAAATTGATGAACAGAACCGGTGACAAAGGGCAGCCCCGCCGGAGTCCAATGTACACCGAGAACAAGTCTGAGTTACTGCCGGCAATGCGAACCAAGCTCCTGCTCCGGTCGTACAGGGACTGGACAGCCCTTGGCTGAGGGCCCCCGACCCCATAGCACCGGGAGGAGCACCTTCCACAGGCCGCCGCAAGGGACACAGTCGAATACCTTCTCCAAACCCACAAAGCACATGTGGATTGGTTGGGCAGACTCCCACGAACCCTCCAGCACCCTGTAGAGGGTATAGAGCTGGTCCAGTGTTCTACGACCGGGACGAAAACCGCACTGTTCCTCCTGAATCCGAGGTTCTACTATCGGCCGTATTCTCCTCTCCAGTACCCTGGCATAGACTTTCCCGGGGAGGCTGAGAAGTGTGATCCCCCTGTAGTTGGAACACACCCTCCGGTCCCCCTTCTTAAAAAGAGGGACCACCACCCCGGTCTGCCAGCCCAGAGGTACTGTCCCTGACCGCCACATGATGCTGCAGAGGCGTGTCAGCCAAGACAGCCCCACAACATCCAGAGACTTGAGGTACTCGGGGCGGATCTCATCCACCCCCGGTGCCTTGCCACCGAGGAGCTTCTTAACTACCTTGGAGACTTCAGCTTGGGTGATGGATGAGTCCACCTCCGAGCCCTCGGCCTCTGCTTCCTCAATGGAGGACGTGTCGGTGGGATTGAGGAGATCCTCGAAATATTCCTTCCACCGTCCGACGATATCCCCAGTTGAGGTCAACAGCTGCCCACCTCTACTGTAGACAGCGTTGGTAGGGCACTGCTTCCCTCTCCTGAGGCACTGGACGGTTTGCCAGAATCTCTTCGAAGCCGACCGATAGTCCTTCTCCATGGCCTCACCGAACTCCTCCCAGGCCAGATTTTTTCTTCAGCTTGACAGCATCCCTTACCTCCGGTGTCAACCACCGGGTTCGGGGATTGCCGCCTCGACAGGCACCGGAGACCTCACGGCCACAGCTCCGAGCGGCCGCGTCGACAATGGAGGTGGAGAACATGGTCCACTCGGACTCAATATCTCCAGACTCCTTCGGGATCCAGTCGAAGCTCTGCCGGAGGTGGAAGTTGAAGATCTCTCTGACAGGAGACTCGGCCAAACGTTCCCAACAGACCCTCACAGTACGTTTGGGTCTGCCGAGTCTGTCCTGCTTCCTTCCCTGCCATCGGATCCAACTCACCATCAGTTGGTGATCAGTTGACAGATCCACCCCTCTCTTCACCCGAGTGTCCCGAAGGTCGGATGAAACAACCACAAAGTCGATCATCGACCTCTGGCCTAGGGCATCCTGGTGCCACGTGCACTGATGGACACCCTTATGCTTGTTCGTTATGGACAAGCTGTGGCTAGCACAGAAGTCCAATAACAGAACACCGCTCGGGTTCAGATCAGGGGGGCCGTTCCTCCCAATCACGCCCCCCCAGGGGTCACTGTCGCTGAAGGCGTTGAAGTCCCCCAGTAGAACGACAGAGTCCCCAGTCAGAGCACTTTCCAGCACCCCTCCCAGAGACCCCAAGAGGGCCGGGTACTCTGTACTGCCGTTCGGCCCGTAGGCGCACACGACAGTGAGAGACCTATCCCCGACCCGAAGGCGCAGGGAAGCGACCCTCTCGTTCACCGGGGTGAACTCCAACACGTGGCGGCTGAGCTGGGGGGCTATAAGCAAACCCACACCAGCCCGCCGCCTCTCACCATGGGCAACTCCAGACTGGTAGAAGAGTCCATCCTCTCTCGAGGAGTGTGGCTCCAGAGCCCAAGCCGTGCGTGGGGGTGATCCCGACTATCTCTAGTTTTTATTTTGATAATTTTTAATGATTTATTTTAATTAAAAAATTTTTTTGGAGTATGTGTGTTTTATTTTGATAATTACTATTTAAATTTCACGTTATGATTTAATAATTAGTTTCATTTTGATTGATTTAATTGTACAGTTACTTATGTGAATTTTACATTTTTGTGAATTGATTGTTAGTGTTTTTTTAATTAATGATGAAATTAAAGAATTTTTATATTTTTTTACATTTTTGAATTAATATTTATTATTTATGA
>NC_138239.1:1350000-1370000 GCF_964197995.2 Scardinius erythrophthalmus | reverse complement strand
GTTCCGCACACACTCACTGTGATGTGTTTTCCTCAATCCTGCGGTTCCGCACACATTCTCTGTGATGGTTTTCCTCAATCCTGTGGTTCCGCACACACTCACTGTGATGTGTTTTCTTCAATCCTGCGGTTCCGCACACACTCACTGTGATGTGTTTTCCTCAATCCTGCGGTTCCGCACACATTCTCTGTGATGGTTTTCCTCAATCCTGTGGTTCCGCACACACTCACTGTGATGTGTTTTCCTCAATCCTGCGGTTCCGCACACACTCACTGTGATGTGTTTTCCTCAATCCTGCGGTTCCGCACACATTCTCTGTGATGTGTTTTCCTCAATCCTGCGGTTCCGCACACACTCACTGTGATGTGTTTTCTTCAATCCTGTGGTTCCGCACACACTCACTGTGATGTGTTTTCCTCAATCCTGTGGTTACGCACACACTCTCTGTGATGTGTTTTCCTCAATCCTGCGGTTCCGCACACACTCACTGTGATGTGTTTTCCTCAATCCTGCGGTTCCGCACACACTCTCTGATGTTTTCCTCAATCCTGTGGTTCCGCACACATTCTCTGTGATGGTTTTCCTCAATCCTGTGGTTCCGCACACACTCTCTGTGATGTGTTTTCCTCAATCCTGCAGTTCCGCACACACTCTATGTGATGTGTTTTCCTCAATCCTGTGGTTCCGCACACACTCTCTGTGATGTGTTTTCCTCAATCCTGTGGTTCCGCACACACTCACTGTGATGTGTTTTCCTCAATCCTGCGGTTCCGCACACACTCTCTGATGTTTTCCTTAATCCTGTGGTTCCGCACACATTCTCTGTGATGGTTTTCCTCAATCCTGTGGTTCCGCTCACATTCTCTGTGATGTGTTTTCCTCCATCCTGTGGTTCCGCACACACTCACTGTGATGTGTTTTCCTCAATCCTGCGGTTCCGCACACACTCACTGTGATGTGTTTTCCTCAATCCTGTGGTTCCGCACACACTCTCTGTGATGTGTTTTCCTCAATCCTGCGGTTCCGCACACACTCACTGTGATGTGTTTTCCTCAATCCTGTGGTTCCGCACACACTCACTGTGATGTGTTTTCCTCAATCCTGTGGTTCCGCACACTCTGTGATGTGTTTTCCTCAATCCTGCGGTTCCGCACACACTCACTGTGATGTGTTTTCCTCAATCCTGCGGTTCCGCACACACTCTCTGATATTTTCCTCAATCCTGTGGTTCCGCACACATTCTCTGTGATGGTTTTCCTCAATCCTGTGGTTCCGCTCACATTCTCTGTGATGTGTTTTCCTCCATCCTGTGGTTCCGCACACACTCACTGTGATGTGTTTTCCTCAATCCTGCGGTTCCGCACACACTCACTGTGATGTGTTTTCCTCAATCCTGTGGTTCCGCACACACTCTCTGTGATGTGTTTTCCTCAATCCTGCGGTTCCGCACACACTCTCTGATGTTTTCCTCAATCCTGTGGTTCCGCACACACTCTCTGTGATGTGTTTTCCTCAATCCTGTGGTTCCGCACACACTCACTGTGATGTGTTTTCCTCAATCCTGTGGTTCCACACACACTCACTGTGATGTGTTTTCCTCAATCCTGCGGTTCCGCACACACTCACTGTGATGTGTTTTCCTCAATCCTGTGGTTCCGCACACACTCACTGTGATGTGTTTTCCTCAATCCTGTGGTTCCGCACACACTCACTGTGATGTGTTTTCCTCAATCCTGTGGTTCCGCACACACTCACTGTGATGTGTTTTCCTCAATCCTGCGGTGCCGCACGCACTCTCTGTGATGTGTTTTCCTCAATCCTGTGGTTCCGCACGCACTCACTGTGATGTGTTTTCCTCAATCCTGTGGTTCCGCACACACTCACTGTGATGTGTTTTCCTCAATCCTGTGGTTCCGCACACACTCACTGTGATGTGTTTTCCTCAATCCTGCGGTTCCGCACGCACTCACTGTGATGTGTTTTCCTCAATCCTGTGGTTCCGCACGCACTCACTGTGATGTGTTTTCCTCAATCCTGTGGTTCCGCACACACTCACTGTGATGTGTTTTCCTCAATCCTGCGTTTCCGCACACACAGATGTGTTTCTCTTCAGGTCGAGCAGCCGCTGCGCTCTAAGAAGTGTGTTTGGCAGAAGCTGTTGTCTAAGCAGAGGAAGAGAGCAGTGGTGGCGTGTTTCAGGATGGCTCCACTATACAACCTGCCCAGGTAACACTCACTCTCTATCTATCTATCTATCTATCTATCTATCTATCTATCTATCTATCTATCTATCTATCTATCGATCTATCTGTCTTCATCTATCTATCCATCTATCTATCTATCTGTCTGTCTTTATCTATCTATCTATCTATCTGTCTTCATCTATCTATCTATCTATCTATCTATCTATCTATCTATCCATCTGTCTACATCTATCTATCTATCTATCATCTATCTATCTATCTGTCTGTCTGTCTGTCTGTCTGTCTGTCGTCTATCTATCTATCTATCTATCTATCTATCTATCTATCTATCTATCTCTAACTGTCTGTCTGTCTATCCATCTGTCTATATCTATCTATCTATCTATCTACCTATCTATCTGTCTTTATCTATCTATCTATCTATCTATCTATCTATCTATCTCTAACTGTCTGTCTGTCTGTCTGTCTGTCTGTCTGTCTGTCTGTCTGTCTGTCTGTCTATTCATCTGTCTATATCTATCTATCTATCGATCTATCTATCTGTCTATCTGTGTATCTATCTATCTTTCTATCTCTATCTGTCTGTCTATCTGTCTATCTATCTGTCTGTCTATCTCTCTGTCTATCTATCTATCTATCTATCTATCTATCTATTGTGATGTCATGAGAGGTTGCACAGCTCTAAGCGGGACAGTTCAAGTAGTGCAAGGACACAAGGTTCAAATATAACCAAGGATTTTATTAAAGTTCTTGGGAATCAACAGAAACAGTGTTCCAAATTCAAAAGTGTAACTAAGGTTCAGGTTGATCTTCAACAGTCAAAACTTAAACGATGCCTCTTCTGGTGGTGAATTTCACAATTCCGATTCCCTTAGGTAAATAAACAGTCTTTTCCAACCTTACTTCAATCAGTGCTGCAGCCCGTGGCCAATTCAGCAGTAAGTCCTTCAAATGTCTGGTAAGTATTTCCAACCTTCAGTATTCCTCGTAGGAATGATACTTGAGCGGTCTGGTCCTCCTCTGCAGAGACAACAACCTGAAGCTTGTCTCCCAAACCTCACACTCACATTAACTGTGTTTCTGATCCTTAAAAAGCCCTTCAGCTCATCAGACTCTGATCAGTTTCAGGTGTGCGGGAATGTGGTGTATTGAGGGGTGGAGTTCCCAATTCCACCAGCAGATGGAGCCATAGCTGTTTGTGGTTGCAGCCATCTCAGGGGAATGTAGCGCCCCTCCAGGACACAGCCTCTTGTGACATCACACATTCCCCCCCTCAAGACCGACGTCCTCGTCGGGGTGAAGGAGGTGAAAAAGGCGTCACGCCGGGAGAGGGCATCCGCATTGCCGTGGCGCTTGCCAGCCCTGTGGACAACAGAAAAGTTGAATGGTTGCAACCATCTGGTAACTCTACTATTAGTTTCCCTATTCCTGGCCATCCACTGCAGAGGGGCGTGATCAGACACCACCGTAAAACGTCGGCCCAGGAGGTAGAAGCGCAAGGATTCCAGGGCCCATGTTACAGCGAGACATTCTTTTTCCACAGTGGAATAGTTCTTCTCTCTTGGAAGTAGCTTCCTGCTTAGGTAGAGAACGGGATGTTCCTCACCGTTATGTGCTTGGGCGAGTACCGCCCCCAGACCCACTTCTGAAGCATCCGCCTGGACAATGAATTCTTTCTTGAAGTCTGGCGCCACCAGGACCGGACTGGAGCACAGAGCTCGCTTCAAGTTGACAAAGGCTGCCTCCGCCGCAGGGTTCCACCTCACCATTCGTGAGTGGCGTTTAGTTGTCAGTTCTGTTAAAAGTGTAGCTATGGTAGCAAAATCCGTAATAAAACGTCTGTAGTAGCCAGCTAGGCCCAAAAACGACCTCACCTGTTTCTTGGTGATGGGCTGTGGCCAGTCCTGTATGGCCCGCAACTTGGCTTTCTGAGGCTTGACCAACCCCCGTCCAATGGTGTATCCCAGGTAGTTCGTCTCGCTGAAGGCCAGCCTGCACTTCTTTGGGTTCGCGGTGAGCCCTGCTTCCCTGAGCGAATCAATCACAGCTTGCACTCGGGGTATGTGGCTGGCCCAATCTGGACTTTGTATGACCACATCATCCAAATATGCCGCTGCGTACCTCTTGTGGGGAGCAAGGACTCGATCCATCAAGCGTTGGAACGTGGCAGGTGCTCCGTGGAGACCAAACGGAAGCCGGGTATATTGGTAGAGCCCCTCCGGTGTGGCAAAGGCCGTCTTCTCCTTGGACGCTGGGGTCAGGGGCACCTGCCAGTAGCCTTTTGTGAGGTCAAGAGTGGTTAGGAAGCGAGCATGCCCTAAGGAGTCTATCAAATCATCGACACGAGGCATTGGGTATGCATCAAATTCAGACACTTCATTCAACTTCCGATAATCATTACAAAATCGTACTGACCCGTCTGGTTTGGGAACGAGTACAATGGGGCTTGCCCAGGCACTTTGGGACTCTTCGATTACTCCCAGTTCCAGCATCTTCCTTACTTCCTCCTGAATAGCCATTTTACGAGCCTCCAGCACGCGGTAGGGCCGCTGGTTTACCGTTTGGCCAGGCATGGTGCGGATCTCGTGTTGGATCACTTCCGTATGCCCGGGGAGGGAGGAGAAGACATCTCGGTTACGATCCACCAGTTCCAGGGCCATCTGCCGTTGATGTGGGGACAGGCTTGGACCCACCTGAACCTCTTCTCGCACCGGTTCTTTGGACTCTGTGGGGGGTAGACAGCTGAACAGCGCCTCCCTGGCGTGCCACTTCTTTAAGAGGTTAATATGATAAATCTGCTCAGGTTTTCTTTTATCAGGTTGCCTCACCTTATAGTTTACCTCTCCCACACGTTCAATGACCTCATATGGTCCTTGCCAGGTTGCGAGGAATTTACACTCAACGGTTGGCACCAGGACCAGCACTCTGTCCCCCGGCTTAAACTCTCTGGGCTGAGCAGACCTGTTGTAGGAGGCTTGCTGTTGCCGTTGAGTGGTCTCCATGTGTTCACGCATCATGGGATAGATGGCCTTCATTCTCTCCCTCATGGCCCCGATATGCTCGATCAGGGTCCGCTGTTGGCATGGCTGCTCCTCCCAGGCCTCCTTGGCAATGTCCAGCAGCCCTCTGGGTCTGTAGGAAAGCAAGAGCTCGAAGGGTGAAAAACCAGTAGAAGACTGAGGTACCTCTCTTACCGCAAACAGTAGGTATGGTAGCAGCTGATCCCAGTTGCGCCCATCTTCCCCAACCGCCTTCCGCAGCATGGATTTTAGTGTTTTGTTAAAACGTTCGACCAAGCCGTCCGTCTGGGGGTGGTAGACTGAGGTTCTCAGTTGTTTGATCTTCAGTAAAGCACAGAGTTCTTTCATCACCCTGGACATGAATGGAGTCCCTTGGTCCGTCAATATCTCCTTTGGGATTCCCAAACTAGTTGAGAGAAGGAACAGCTCCTTGGCGATTTGTCTGGATGTAGCCTTCCTCAGCGGGATGGCCTCAGGATACCGGGATGCATAGTCCAGGATGACCAGAATGTACTGATGCCCCCTGGAACTTTTCGGTAAGGGCCCAACTATGTCCAGTCCAATCCTCTCAAAAGGAGTTTCGATAATGGGTAAGGGAATGAGCGGGTTTCTATATGTGGGCTTTGGCGCCACCTGCTGACACTCAGGGCAACTACGACAATAGTTCTCTATCTCTTTGTGTACTCCTGGCCAAAAGAAGCGTTGCATGATTCTTTCCTTAGTCTTCTCTACCCCTAGGTGGGCCCATAGCGGGTGCGTGTGTGCTAAATTGAGTACGGTGGCCCGATAGGGCTGTGGTACGAGGAGCTGTTCATGCACTTCACCATTTTTCTTTACTACCTGATACACTAACCCCCGGCTTACTGCGAAATGGGGGTAAGTAGGGCTTGTCCTATCCCCTAGCACTACTCCCTCTAACACCTGCACATTTCTTAAGGCATTTGTAAGAGTGGGATCTTGTAACTGGGCTGTACCATACTGGCCTGTGAGAGGGGGAAGCTCTTTGGTGCCTTGGACGTCTTCCTCACTGGAGACCGGAGTACTTTCCTGGGCCATGTTTTCTTCTCCCGTATCTGGACCAGTGTCTGTGTCAGCCTGGGCACCTGCCATCCCTGCAAGAGTACAGGCTGGAGTGAGTGATTCTGAGGGTTGCACTTGAGTATTCTCAGGATGAGTCTTACCCCTCCGCTTCCGAGGTACACGGACTAGCCTTTCCTGAGTCTCTCTCCACAGCAGGTGAAATGCTGGGCAGTCTCGTCCAATTAGGACAGGGACGGGTAGGGAATCAACCACACCCGCCACCGTGAGTATGGTTCCCCGGGTAGTGGTCATTGTGAGTTCAGTGATGGGGTAGTCTCTGGTGTCTCCATGGACACAGGAAACTGGGAGGACTTTCCCTGGGGTCAGACACGATGGACCCACCAGGTCCTTCCGTACCAGGGTGACCCGGCTACCTGAATCTAGTAAGGCCTCTACGTCATGGTGATTCACAGTCACCGGGCAGGTGGGTGGTCGATCTGGGGTGCCATCTATGATTCCCACAAGCGAGGCAAAACGGTGGGCGGGTGGTGAGCTGGAGGAATCAGCAGTGGGCATAGGTTCATCCGCCGGTTTCCCACACTGCCAGGAGATGTGTCCCATCTCCCCACACCGGTAACACTGTCGGGTTTCGCTCTCCCGGAGTATTCTTCCTGGACCCGGCTGGCTTCTGGCTCCCCCTGGAGCCTGGACAGCTCCTGAAGTGGCTGGGTTGGAACCTTGGGGATCTTTGGACGGGTTCCTCCCGTCTGTGGCGAGGACGCACTCGTGGGCTCTTTTCTGGAAGCACGAAGCATCTCTGCAGTGGCCTGGTACTTTTCTACAGCTTCCACGGTTAGATCGGCCGTGGTCAAGGCCTGTTGACTGATGATCCGTTTCGCCTCATAAGGCAGGGCCCGTAAGTAACGATCCACCACAATGGCCTCCACTACCGCAGCTGCCGTATTCTTCTTCGGTTCCAGCCATCTCTGTGTGATCCGGACAAGTTCGTGCATCTGCGCACGAGGGGGCTGGTCTGGTTGGAAGGTCCAGCTGTGGAAGCGCTGGGCCATACTAAACTTGGTGAGCCCATTTCTGCTGAGGATCTCAGCCTTCAGGGCATCATAGTCAGTCACCTGGTCAGGGGCCAGGTCCCGGACAGCATTCAGGGATTCCCCCGTTAGGAAGGGCGCTAACAGTCCAACCCACTGTGCCCTGGGCCAGGCTTCCCTAATGGCCGTGGCTTCAAAAGCATGCAGGTATGCCTCAACGTCATCTGTGGCCCCCATCTTGGATAAGAAGTCACTTGCCTTTATTGGGCGGACATTCCGGACGGCCATCTGTTTCTGTAGCTGCAATTCCTCTGCCTTCAGAAGGTTGGCTCTTTTTTGCTCCTCCAAGAGAGCCACGTTCGTTTGCATTTGGGCTTGCTGGCCAGCAATAAGGGCTTTCAAAATTTCCTCCATTTTGTTATGTGCGGGGCCAACGGCCAATTTGGAAAAGTGGGCAATCAAACTTTCAGTGTCCTCCTCTGACATGCACTATTAACACTTGAGCTTTGCCCGCATTCTCCACCAAATGTGATGTCATGAGAGGTTGCACAGCTCTAAGCGGGACAGTTCAAGTAGTGCAAGGACACAAGGTTCAAATATAACCAAGGATTTTATTAAAGTTCTTGGGAATCAACAGAAACAGTGTTCCAAATTCAAAAGTGTAACTAAGGTTCAGGTTGATCTTCAACAGTCAAAACTTAAACGATGCCTCTTCTGGTGGTGAATTTCACAATTCCGATTCCCTTAGGTAAATAAACAGTCTTTTCCAACCTTACTTCAATCAGTGCTGCAGCCCGTGGCCAATTCAGCAGTAAGTCCTTCAAATGTCTGGTAAGTATTTCCAACCTTCAGTATTCCTCGTAGGAATGATACTTGAGCGGTCTGGTCCTCCTCTGCAGAGACA
Organism: Scardinius erythrophthalmus; assembly: GCF_964197995.2. Lineage (NCBI taxonomy): Eukaryota > Metazoa > Chordata > Actinopteri > Cypriniformes > Leuciscidae > Scardinius > Scardinius erythrophthalmus. The sequence goes on along the minus strand of NC_138239.1, from coordinate 1,361,803 downwards.
ACAACCTGAAGCTTGTCTCCCAAACCTCACACTCACATTAACTGTGTTTCTGATCCTTAAAAAGCCCTTCAGCTCATCAGACTCTGATCAGTTTCAGGTGTGCGGGAATGTGGTGTATTGAGGGGTGGAGTTCCCAATTCCACCAGCAGATGGAGCCATAGCTGTTTGTGGTTGCAGCCATCTCAGGGGAATGTAGCGCCCCTCCAGGACACAGCCTCTCGTGACATCACACTATCTATCTATCTATCTGTCCGTCCGTCCGTCCGTCCGTCCGTCCGTCCGTCCGTCTGTCTATCAATCGTCTGTCTGTCTGTCTGTAAGTCTATCCATCAATCCATCTATCTATCTATCTATCTATCTATCTATCTATCTATCTATCTATCCATCCATCTATCTATCTATCTATCTGTCTGTCTGTCTATCAATCGTCTGTCTGTCTGTCTGTCAGTCTATCCATCAATCCATCTATCTATCTATCTGTCTGTCTGTCTGTCTGTCTGTCTGTCTATCTATCTATCTATCTATCTATCTATCTATCTATCTATCTGTCTATATGTCTGTCTGTCTATCTATCTATCTATCTGTCTGTCTGTCTGTCTGTCTGTCTGTCTGTCTATCTATCTATCTATCTATCTGTCTATATGTCTGTCTATCTATCTATCTATCTATCTATCTATCTATCTATCTATCTGTCGGTCTATCTGTCGGTCTATCTATCTCTATCTGTCTGTCTGTCTGTCTGTCTGTCTGTCTTATCTATCTATCTCTCTATCTGTCAATCTATCTGTCAATCTCTCTGTCTGTCATTGACTCCTTTGATTCTGATCGTTCGTCACATCGAGACCCAAACCATGAGCAGAGGCTGAGCTCCATATGTGTATAATTGCCTTAGAAATCAAACTTTACTTTTTTATTTTACTTCTCAAAACTCCAATCAATCCATTTGATTGTATAATATATGAGTGTTTTTTTATCTAATATGAATGATACGTTTTTGTTTGTAACAATCCACTTGAATTTTTTTAAACATTTTTAAAGGGGCTGTATGTAGAATTCAGAAACCCTTGTTTTTAGCGCCACCAGTGGCCGTTCAGTGAACTGCAGAGACACTCGTAACACACGAGACTGGATGTGATCCAAGGCCCTGATATACTCACTGCAATGCTCTTTCATTCTTTGCTTAGAAGTAAAAAAGATGTTGTATATACCTTTGCAGCGATAAACTGCTGAGAGAGACAATTAGATGAATTCAGTTGAGAAAGCATCTGATCATAGAGATGTGGATTCTGGAAGTTTGCAGCAGATCTGAGATTCACCGGAATCATGTCGACAGATGCGCTCATTAAAATCACACTGTTATGAAAGTCTGATTATAAAGTATATTAGAGACTATATAGATCTGACTATGTGAGACTATAGCTTGAATTATTCTCTTTTCTTTGCATGACTGACGTTACAGTGCAGAACGGCTCTTTCTGCATAATCCTGAACATTGTATAAGCATTAGTTTCATGTGCGATTGAACGGAAGAGGCTCTCGGGAGCGTAACGTCATGCTTTTGATTTTCGTGTTGAAACCAGAGAGTTCTTCACATAAACATCAGTCTCGTTACAAGCTGTTCACACAATGACAATAAAAAAGCAATTAATACATGAAAATTCTTGCATAAAGCCCCTTTAAGTGTTTGTTATATGCACTCTTTTATACATCTATATTTTTTTTGCATATATATATAATTTATCTTTGTGTATGTATATATAATTGTCTTTAAAGTTTAATTTATTTAATACATTTAGTTTGCAAATATATTTAAACAAAAAAAATGGCTTGTTAAAAATGTGTTATTATTAATAATATTTTTTGTACAGTTCAAATGTTGTTTTATCTCATATGTTCAGCCGCTTTTATGTCCTGTCGCTGTAAACCATTTTTACTAGTGCTGGGAAACGCGATTAATTGCATCCAAAATAAAAGTTTGTGTTTACATAATATATGTGTGTGTGTACTAGGGGTGTGCGATATATATCGTCTGCGATAATATTGTAATTGTTCTTTAACGATGTGCGATTTGACATTGAGTACAGCCTATCCCTCACACACACACACACACACACACACACACCCAGAGAGTGTACGCATACTCTACGTGATGTAGTCTTGTAGATTAGACTAGTGCGGCTGCGCGTTTAGAGTACACACTTTCACTGCGTGATTTAGTCTTTATTTATAGCGTTTAGTAATAAATATCACAAGAGTGCAGTTTTCTCCAATTATCAGCATGATAACAAATGTGATATTGATTTTATACAAGTTTAATAAACAAGAAGTTAATATTAAGTGACTTATATTTTAAACATCATATTGCCTGTTTTTGCTCTATTTCGCCAACGAAAATAGTTAAAAACAAAGCCACACACGCCGGTGTTTCCTTACTGAGTGAATCAGCTTTTTGAATGCATCAGTTGACTAGGATAGATTAAGATAGTCAAATGCTTCTTTCCTTGAATGAATCCACCGTTTGAATGAATCGGTTGAATCTCAATGATTCGCACGTTAACAGTGCCTTGCTGCCACCTACTGGTGGTTTCAATTTCACATTTAAAGTATCTTGTTTTAAATAATTTTAAATATCAATATTCAATATTGCAAAGATTAATTTTGTTGATACTGATTTCATGTGATTGGTAACAGCCCTATTGTGTCTTATTTTTATAATTGAATTTGATTCAATCATACCTGCAAACTTGTCGCTTTTCGGCGACAATCGCCGTTTTCTTGACATTTCTCTGGGCCAATCGGAATCTTAGCACTTTTTCTCTTGGCCAATTGGAATCTTAGGACTTGCGTCAGAATCTTGAAGCACACAGCGTCAACTGAGCTGAGCTTGCCATTTGATGAGACGCCTGGCTACAGTGCGAGTCTAATGGAAACTCGCGCATGAATTTTCCTGCATTTTAGCGCCCACCAAAATGATTTTTTGTCCCGCCAAAGTCTTATTTGATCGGTGAGTAATGTAGATGAACGGCTGCGTTTGTGACAGGACGTATGTTTAACTGAAAGAACGAGCAGAGAGAGAGAGAGATCCGGTCGCGCGCGCGCACTCTCTGTGTAAACGACTTCACCGTCTCCAAACTAGGCGCTGTGTTGCTCTCTCTCCCTCGCACGCACATATTAATCAAAAATAAATCGACACGGTGTTAAAAGGTCGAAAGACCTTTTTTTTTCTGAATTACTGCAGGGTGTGAATTTTGCTAAATAAGTTTCCTTATCTTCTCTGAAAAGCGTTCTGGACATTCAGCTGACTTAAACAACACTTTAATTAAACGAAATAAAACTATACAGTGATGAAATGTTTTTATGTTGACACAAATCTTGGATGTCAGTGTCCTAACTGCTGGGATAATCACACAACGCGCACGACACGTCCAATTCGCGAATGACTCCTTTGAACCGATTCATTTTAATGAATGGTTAAAACAACTAATCTTTCCAACAGTGAATTCAGGAGACGTCTGAATCGGTGTAACTAATCAGTAACACTTTACAATAAGGTTATATTTATTACATAAATTTTATAAAAAAAGTACAGTTTGCTAACTCAAGCTTAAACTTCAAAATAAAGAAAACCACTTGTTTTTTTTTTAAAAATAAGCATATGACTACATTTTTCCACACAGTGCTATCAAGAATCGATAAGAGAATCGATAAAGAATTGGATCGATAATCAGAATCGTCAGTGGCATTATTATTGATAAAATCTTATCAATTCCCATCCCTATGTGAAGACCGTAAAATTATAATCACATTAAAGAACATACATGTTTTTTTTAAGAGTTTTTTTTTTTAAGAGTTAAAAGATTAAAACATTTTGCTAACATGAGGTCTTATTGTGTCACTGTCAGTCTTTTTACATCAGTGCAAAACTAGGGTATGCAGATTAATTATTATTATTATTATTATACATTATTCATCAGCATGCATTGATTAATCCCATGGCATGTAGCAAAAAAAAACATGCCATACCTTTCAACCCCCCCCCCCCCCCCCCCCCCCCGCCGGCGACACTGTCACCTTTTTTAGTCTGAGGAGTTTGCAGGTCTGTTCAATTTATGTAATTGACACAATTGAATTAGGTTTAAAGGGGTCATATAATGCCATTTTTGTACAAGCTAATATGATTCTTTAGGGTCTAAATTAAAAGTTTGTAATATACTTTAATTAAAAATTCTCATTAGTATTGTAAGAAAACACTCATTTTACCTGGTCAAAAACAGCTCTGTTTTCAGCACGCCGTTTAAGTGCATGTGTCTTTAAATGATAATGAGCCTTGCTCACCCCGCCCCTCTGTTCTGTGCGTACACCGTAACACAATAACACAATAACCATAACGCGTTGTTCATTATAAACGTGGGATTATGAATTATATTGAGAACGACGTATATAGAAAACATGCCGTAATGTACCTGAGTGTAAACCTTAGCCACATTCATCGTGAAGCGTACAGCAAGTGATTTGCAAACATTAATATAAATATTAATATAAAGGTTAATAAAACGTTACACTCACTTCAGTTCTTCTGGAGGTGCAGCTGGTACACGAATAGTTGGTACCGATCCTTTTTTCAGGAGCAGCTTGTTAGCAAAACCAGCTTTATACTGACCCTCGTTTGTAAAGCAGTCTGGTGTGTGAAATGATTCGCGCAAACATGAAAGCACTGACGTTGATCGTGGGGAATATTCCCTTCGAAAACAAACTCAGCCACTGCGTCTTCAGCGGTTCGGATTTAGGAACATCAAAATGATGCTGTGTTCGTTATTACACCCAAGAACAGAACACCACAATCGGACTATGATTGACAGCTCGCTCACGAGCGAGGGCGGGTCTGTGTTGAAACGCTGCTCTCAATCAACAATCGTGGGAGGGGCGTCGATTTTGTGACGTCACAAAATCAAACGGCTTGATTTGAGATGGGGGAAAACATATAAGAAGATTAAAAAAAAAACACTGGATGGATTTTTATCATTTTATGATGGTTGTGTACAGGCACTGCCTACACACATCTCAGTACAATCAACTTGTAAAAGTGCATGTACCATTATATGACCCCTTTAAAAAATGGCTTCATAAACGTAAAAATGCCCATATTAGGTATAAATCAATTGAAACATATTGGCAAAAAATAATTTCTGTCACTCAGAATATGAAGAATATCAAAAACTAATAATCGTTATCGGGAAAATCCCAGAAAATATCGAGATATAATTTTTTGTCAATATCGCACACCCCTAGTGTGTACTGTGTATAATTACTTTGCATATATAAATACACACATGTATATATTAAAGAAACACAGTACACACACATATATTATGTAAACAAACTTTTATTTTGGAATGCGATTAATCGTGCCCAGCACTAATCTTTACTAATAACAGTGTTATTGTTCTGTTGTGTAACTGTGACTCAGATTCTGTGACTTGTTTCCTCTCCACGTCACGTTCCTGTTCTCAGGCACAAAATTAATAATTACTTCCTGAATTCCTACCGACACATTTGGCTGGGCAGAATTCTTGAGTGTTCTGACAATGACCGTCTGCTCGCTGTGCTAACGGTAACATAGCGCTCAGACAACGCCTGCTTTGCTCGCGGAAACCCCCGTTTCTGAGCCATGGTTTGGACGGTAACTCACACTAACTGTCTGACGGGTCATCTGAGATGTTAAAGGCTCCATCTTCATCTGTGTTATCAGTTCTTCTCTATATAAGTGTCAGTGTTTCTGAACTTCTGAAACGCCTCCATTGTATCTTGAGTTTCTTCCGGGAACGAACACGTCACAATATTCCTCATTATAATAATTCATACACAGAATAAAGGGGCAGGGCCTGGTTGAGTTAGTTAGTAGTGTGTTGAAATCAAGCTACAACCTTCCGGTGTCTCTCTTGAATCCAACACTGAAGTGAGTTAAACTGCAGTTCATCCACTGGCCACTAGAGGCCGGCTGCAGAAGAGACTCAATCCCATAGACTCGCATGTTAAAATGCTCAACTTTACAGCAGAAAAAAACATGTTTACAGTCTGGTGCAAAAAGTGGTTTTGGTGTTTATAGCTAATGTTGCCCTTCATGACGACTGTGAGGCGGGTGAATTATTTTATGAATCATCCGTTTAAATTATATTAAGCCTTAAAGTTCTGCATAATTAAGGGCGTGGCCACTTGAGTGACAGGTGGATTGCCGCTGATGTCACTTCTAGCCGTTTGTCTGCTGTCTGTTAGCATCACGTCACCTCAGCTAATCCTCAGCTGCACAGTTTCGTTTATCCGGGAGTGACGCGCGGCCAAGATGGCGATTATTTAAGATGATGATTATTTAAGATGGCCTTATTTTTTTACAGTCTATGGTTGAAACTGGCGGTTATGGTAAGGGGTAAGGGGCGGGACATTTCCCAAACACGCTCGAAGTGCTCGACCAATCACAACACACTGCTCCAGCCGACCAATCAGAGCACAGTGTGCTTTTCAGAAGGAGGGGCTTCATAGAGACAGGAAGTAAACAGAGCGTTACTGACAGACTGGGAAGAGAGGAGCCGCAACAATGGAGAATATGAGGAAAATAATCAACATTCAAATTCTAGAAGAGACCAAAAACACACAATATGGCATCTTTAAAGTTTTATAGATCTTTGATGTCACATCTACACGATGACCCGTCAGATGAACCCTAACTAACTAACTAACTAACTGACCCTCCAGCACTTCTTGTTTCCCTAGCCTCGCCCTGGCAACCCTGTTGCTATGTTAACCCTGTCTCCTCTTCCTGGCAACCGTTGCTATGTTAACCCTGTGTCCTCCTGCTGTCCCGTCTCAGGCATCGCTCCATTAACCTGTTCCTCACCGGATACCAGCGGCTCTGGATAGAGGCAGAGATGTACTCGTTTGAGGAGAAGCTAGTGCAGGATCTGGCCGTAAGTAACTTTACGCTCGAGTCGAGCCGCTGGTTTCCACACTAGACCCAGTGAAAGCCAAACAGGAGTTTTGTGTCTTTTAGTTTGTGTCTGAGATCCAACTAAACAAACCTTATAGCTGATATGACATTAGTTGTGTCCCAGATAGGGTTGGGAATCAAATACTTGAGGTCAGGAATCAGATACTTGTTATAAAATTAAAATTGCGATTCCTCTTATCGATTCCTATGTGAGCATTTCAATATGACTAAACAATTCAACTGGGAGAGACTCTGTTTTCTGTTTTCATGTGTATCAGTAAAATGGATCCGTGCAGCTTTTAAAGTGACAGCAGCTTAATATTACTGCTCTATAATAACGCTAATATTCCCGCTCTATAATAACGCTAATAATCCCGCTCTATAATAATGCTAATTTTCCCGCTCTATAATATTCCTGTCTATAATAACACTCATATTCCCGCTCTATAATACAATACAACTTTAACATAGTAGGATGTCCTGTTACTTTATCCTCTACAGTAAAAGACCCGGGTGTTATACTAGACTGCAACCTGTCTTTTGAAAATCATATTTCATATGTTACAAAAACAGCCTTTTTCCACCTTAGAAACATTGCTAAGCTACGTAATATGCTATCAGTTTCTGATGCAGAAAAGTTAGTTCATGCATTCATGACCTCGAGACTAGATTACTGTAATGCTTTATTAGCTGGTTGTCCTGCATCCTCAATAAACAAGCTACAGTTAGTCCAAAATGCCGCCGCTAGAGTTCTTACTAGATCAAGAAAATATGATCATATAACACCGATTTTATCATCACTGCATTGGTTACCTATAAAGTCCCGTATTAATTACAAGGTATTGCTACTGACTTATAAAGCTATTTAACGGATATTCTATCACCCTATAATCCATCGCGCTCTTTAAGATCACTAAATTCGAGGCTTTTGGTCATACCTAGGATATCCAGATCCACCAAAGGAGGGAGAGCATTTTCACATTTAGCTCCAAAGCTCTGGAATAGCCTTCCTGATACTGTTCGTTGCTCAGACTCGCTCTCCCAGTTTAAAACTAGATTAAAGACGCATCTCTTCAGCCAGGCATTCATATAATACTTTTAATCTTACAGTTAAATCCGACCTCTAGTTCATAAACGCCAGAGGAGAACTGGCCCCCGACTGAGCCTGGGTTCTCCCAAGGTTTTTTTTTTTCTCCATTAGGTCACCTGATGGAGTTTTTCGGTTCCTTGTCACTGTTGCCTTTGGCTTGCTCAGTTGGTTACCAAACGTGGACGTTTTTTCCACTAGAAACAAACCTTGTTGTGTTATTTTGATTTAATACTGTGAAGCTGCTTTGATACAATCTGTATTGTGAAAAGCGCTATACAAATATACTTGACTTGATTTGACTATAATAACACTAATATTCCCGCTCTATAATAACGCTAATATTCCCGCTCTATAATAACGCTAATATTCCCGCTCGATAATAACGCAAATATTCCCGCTCTATAATAACACTAATTTTCCCGCTCTATAATATTCCCGCTCTATAATAACGCTAATATTCCCGCTCTATAATAGCACTAATATTCCTGCTGTCTCTATAATAACACTAATATTCCTGCTCTATAAAGACACTAATATTCCCGCTCTATAATAACACTAATATTCCTGATCTGTAATAACACTAATATTCACGCTCTATAATAACACTAATATTCCCGCTCTATAATAATGCTAATATTCCCGCTCTATAATAACACAAATATTCCCGCTCTATAGTAACACTAATATTCCTGCTGTCTCTATAATAACACTAATATTCCCGCTCTATAACACTAATATTTCCGCTCTATAATAACACTAATATTCCTGCTGTCTCTATAATAAAACTAATATTCCCGCTCTATAATAACCATAATATTCCTGCTCTATAATAACACTAATATTCCTACTTTATAATAACACTAATATTCCTGCTCTATAATAACACTAATATTCCCGCTCGATAATAACACTAATATTCCCGCTCTATAATAACACTAATATGCTCTATAATAACACTAATATTCCCGCTCTATAATAACACTAATATTCCGCTCTATAATAACACTAATATTCCCACTCTATAATAACACTAATATTCCTGCTGTCTCTATAATAACACTAATATTTCCGCTCTATAATAACACTAATATTCCCGCTCTATAATAACACTAATATTCCCACTCTATAATAACACTAATATTCCTGCTGTCTCTATAATAACACTAATATTCCCGCTCTATAATAACACTAATATTCCTGTTGTCTCTATAATAACACTAATGTTCCCGCTCTATAATAACACTAATATTTCCGCTCTATAATAACACTAATATTCCCGCTCTATAATAACACTAATATTCCTGCTCTATAATAACACTAATATTCCTGCTGTCTCTATAATAACACTAATATTCCTGCTGTCTCTATAACACTAATATTCCTGCTCTATAATAACACTAATATTCCTGCTCTATAATAACACTAATATTCCTGCTGTCTCTATAATAACACTAATATTCCTGCTGTCTCTATAATAACACTAATATTCCTGCTCTATAATAACACTAATATTCCTGCTCTATAACACTAATATGCCTGCTGTCTCTATAATAACACTAATATTCCCGCTCTATAATAACACTAATATTCCCGCTCTATAATAACACTGATATTCCCGCTCTATAATAACACTGATATTCCCGCTCTATAATAACACTAATATTCCTCTCTATAATAACACTAATATTCCTCTATAATAACACTAATATTCCTGATCTATAATAACACTAATATTCCTGCTCTATAATAACACTAATATTCCTGTTGTCTCTATAATAACACTTATATTCCCGCTCTATAATAACACTAATATTCCTGCTCTATAATAACACTAATATTCCCGCTCTATAATAACACTAATATTCCCGTTCTATAATAACACTAATATTCCTGTCTATAATAACACTAATATTCCTGTCTATAATAACACTAATATTCCTGTCTATAATAACACTAATATTCCTGTTGTCTCTATAATAACACTAATATTCCTGTTGTCTCTATAATAACACTAATATTCCCGCTCTATAATAAAACTAATATTCCTCTATAATAACACTAATATTCCCGCTCTATAATAAAACTAATATTCCTCTATAATAACACTAATATTCCCGCTCTATAATAACACTAATATTCCCGCTCTATAATAACACTAATATTCCCGCTCTATATTAACACTAATATTCCCGCTCTATAATAACACTAATATTCCCGCTCTATAATAACACTAATATTCCTCTCTATAATAACACTAATATTCCTCTCTATAATAACACTAATATTCCTGCTCTATAATAACACTAATATTCCCGCTCTATAATAACACTAATATTCCCGCTCTATAATAACACTAATATTCCCGCTCTATATTAACACTAATATTCCTGCTTTATAATAACACTAATATTCCTGCTCTATTATAACACTAATATTCCCGCTCTATAATAACACTAATATTCCCGCTCTATAATAACACTAATATTCCTGCTTTATAATAACACTAATATTCCCACTCTATAATAACACAAATATTCCTGCTGTCTCTATAATAACGCTAAAATTCCCAGTCTATAATAACACTAATATTCCTGCTCTATAATAACACTAATATTCCTGCTTTATAATAACACTAATATTCCTGCTCTATAATAACACTAATATTCCTGTTGTCTCTATAATAACACTAATATTCCTGCTCTATAATAACCCTAATGTTCCCGCTCTATAATAACACTAATATTCCCACTCTATAATAACACTAATATTCCTCTATAATAACACTAATATTCCCGCTCTATAATAACACTAATATTCCCGCTCTATAACACTAATATTCCTCTATAATAACACTAATATTCCTCTATAATAACACTAATATTCCCGCTCTATAATAACACTAATATTCCCGCTCTATAATAACACTAATATTCCCGCTCTATAATAACACTAATATAATTCTTGTTTAATTACTGAGTGTTTATTGTTTGAAGTTTATATTAGTTGGGCTAGTTGTTCTTCTGTGGTGTTTTTAAACCACAGGCAATCGCTCCTCGTGTGAGAGTTCTTCAGCCTGTGGATTTGTGTTCATGATATTCAGATACAGTTACATGTTTTGCAATAAGACTTAATGTGAATGATATCTAAGGTTGATTTTTCCTTATTGGAATCAAAATTAGGAATCGATAAGCAGAATCGAAATAGGAATCAGAATCGTTCAAATTGAAGCGATCCCCAACCCTGGTCCACATGACCCTCTGTACACACTGTACACTATGAGCTGAACTCAATCTGCACTGAAGATCTGCTTTAACAGCGGAAGAATCATTCATAAGCTCTCCAGAGAGTCAGACTGTGGAGTTTCCTCTTCCTGCCTTTACTCCCTGCACTGATGCATGATGGGTGTTTTCAGTGCTTAACCTGCTGAGCATCACTAACTGGAACACGCACGGCTGCATGAGTGAAAGTACCGTGGTGAATTCACATGTACTAGAGCAGATCATAATGTGCTGATCCTCACTGTGAGAGACCTGAGCGAGATATATTACGAGATATTAAACAGGATTGAAGTATGTGATGTGTGGTGTGTGTGTGTGTGTGTGTGTGTGTGTGTGTGTGTGTGTGTGTGTGTGTGTGTGTGTGTGTGTGTGTGTGTGTGTGTGTGTGTGTGTGTGTGTGTGTGTGTGTGTGTGTGAAGAAGACGCAGCCAAAGACTGATGAAGAGGAGGAGG
>NC_138239.1:1342500-1345000 GCF_964197995.2 Scardinius erythrophthalmus | reverse complement strand
CTTTTTATTTTCCATATTCCAAATCTCCCATTAAAACAGGCATTAGAACATCAGAATAGTTTCTTTAAATGAACATGTTTATATCTCCATGTATTTCATAATGTTGCCAAATTCCAGTGAATATCTGAATATTGATGTGTGTGTGTGAGAGACATCGGAGAATGTTCCAGATGTGATGCTTGGCCTTGATGGTGAGTGGTTGTGTCTGCAGTGTTCTGGATCTGAACGCGTTCGAGCGTCAGAATAAAGCCGAGGGTTTGGGAATGGTGACCGAGGAGGGATCCAGTAAGTGTTCTGCGCTCACACTGATTCTGACGCGTGTGTGTGTGCGCGTGTGTGTGTGTGTGTGTGTGTGTGTGTGTGTGTGTGTGTGTGTGTGTGTGTGTGTGTGTGTGTGTGTGTGTGTGTGTGTGTGAGAGAGAGAAACACCGTCCTCTGATACTCAAAACAACATGCATGCATCTGCTCTTATTAATATGTGCCCATCACTCCTGATGTTGTAGAGCTCGCACTGACCCAGAAACACATGTAACTGATCCTGACTGGTTCTTCTGTGATCTTCATGCTGCTGATCTGGATGATGTGTGATTTGCTCCCGGTGTCACAGTCACACACACACTTTCAGTCTTCACTCTTATTAGCATCTTCATTGATCGGCTGCTGAGAACACACACACTGGCGGTCAAAAGTTTGGAATAATTCAGATTTTTTAAAAATGTTTTTGAAAGAGTCTCTTCAAAATACAGTAAAAACAGTGAAATATTACTAATATGATGATTTGATGCTCGAGAAACATTTATGATTACTATTAATGTTGAGAACAGTTCATATTTTTGCGGTGTTCATAACTGTTTATTTTTCAGGATTCTTTGATGAATAGAAAGTTCAAAAGAACAGCATTTATTTAAAATAGAATCTTTTGTAACATTATAAATGTCTTTACTGTCACTTTTGATATATTTCATGCGTCCATGATGAATAAAAGTATAATTTTTTATTTTTTAAGACATAACTTTATCATATCATAAATCAAATCATCATATTAGAGTGATTTCTGAAGGATCATGTGACACTGAAGACTGGAGTAATGATGCTGAACATTCAGCTTTGATCACAGGAATAAATTACACTTTACTGTATATTCACATAGACAACAGCTGATTTACTAATATAATAATATTTCAGTGTTTTTACTGTATTTTTGATCACATAAACGCAGCCCTAGTGAGCAGAAGAGACTCTTTCATGCGTTTGCCCGGCAGTGAACACACACTCAGTCATATCTCTGTATAATAGCTCTGATTGGTTGATTTGTTTGACTGAGAGTTGCTGATTGGTTCGTGGCTCATGGTCATGTGATCCAGGCGTAAGTGACGGTGATGTTCAGTGTCAGTATCTCTGGTTCTTCTGGAAGTGTGCGTGTCTTCTTCTCCTTTGCTTGTGTCTGCTGTTCTTCTATGTTGATTTCTTTCTTCTTGTCGTTCTTTTGTCATCGGTGGCAGTCAACGTGAGGGAGCGCGGTAAATACACGGTTCAGATTCTCTCTGTGTGCCATCGCTGCTCCTGTCTGTCAATCTGTCTGATGTGTGTCTGACTGCATGTGTCATGTGACAGGAAGTGACCTCACTGACGTCTCTGTACTTCTCGCTCATCTTCCTGTTCTTATTAAGTGCTTTATGTGCAAACGGTGTTAAACTCGCACTCCTAATGAGCGATCCCTCGGGAACCCTCCAGTGTTTAGTAGGACGTTTCCCTTTTTCGTAAAAAGCCGACTTACTGTAATTGAACCGTAAAAATGTGCTTTCTTTCCATTTTTCGTGTTGTTATTGCTCAGGGTTTTTCAAACTGCGGATTGTGAGTTCATTCAAAAATATTAATTAAATTAAATCATAAAAATTGTTTTAAAATAAAAACAATCAAATTAAACCCTTGCTAATAATTAAATAAAAAAAGTCAAATTAAAATAAATCATTTTAAATACAAACAATCACTTACTAATAATTAATTACATAAAAAATGTCTAATTAAAATTAATCATTTTAAAATAAACCAATCAAAAATAAAACACTTACTAATTATTAATTAAATGAAAAATGTCCAATTAAATTGAATAATTTTCATTTTAAAACAAATAAAGTAAATGTCAAATTAAGATAAAAAATCAATCAAAAATAAAACAGAGTTATAATTAAACAATTGTCCGATTTCAAAATATGAATAATTTTAAATGAAAATGATCAAAATGTTACACTCACTTAAATAAAAAAATAGTGATTTTAAAATAAAAGCATTAAAAATAAAACTCTTACCAAAACAGATAATATATATATATTTTTCATGTGACCATTAACCGACAATGTTAAATTATTAAAATATTAACTTTTAATCTCAGTAAATGTTTGAACTGGTGAAGATTTAATAAATCATATTTATCTAAAGTAACTGGATATGGATTTTACAGCTGCCAGAAACATGTCCTTTACAGTCTGTCATTAATAAT
>NC_138239.1:1332500-1337500 GCF_964197995.2 Scardinius erythrophthalmus | reverse complement strand
TCCTTCATGACGTTCACTGTCCATGGCCTGTAAACCGTAGTTGGGCCCTCCGGTCCCGAAACTTCAATCATTGGAGCCAGAAGTTCTTCATCATCTTTGATTTGCTGCTGTCCTTGGTCTTGCTTCTGACCTTGAGACCTTGTCTGCATACCCCTGGTATGTCTGATGGAGGGCTTGTCAAGTCAAGTCAAGTCATCTTCATTTATATAGCGCTTTTAACAATGTAGATTGTTTCAAAGCAGCTTTACAGAGATAAACGTATAATTTAAGGTAACAGAGATTGTTTTGGCTTTATAGCGGTTCTTTAATAAAGTTATTTTCCAGCTAAAGTTAGTTTTGATTGATTCGCTTCCGTCGCAACGATCATTTGTTATTAAACTAGGGGCCGCTAAGACGACACCATTCTCTCTACACAGACTTTAAACGCGAACCTGTGAGAAACGCTGATGGCGTTCACATGAGCATTTAGAATTGGCTCTATAGTTATGTGCGCTTGAATATATGTGCGCAGGTTTGAATTCCCTACAAACCAAGCCTAAACAAAGTACTGGCATTTCCTTATAATTTTTGATACAGAATTTTATTTTATTTTATCAATTCGGGGTAGATACGCGAATTGAGTTTCCCGACAACGCTTTATCTGTAGAGTGGTAAAGGGATCCTCCATAGGGAGAGACTAGTTGGCACTTCAGCACTGCGTTGTCATCGGGTCCAGGTGAAGGTCCTTCATCAGATCTGGATACGGCCTGGATCCGGCAGGCTGTGGGAAAACCTCGGGATAAACACAGACACTAACATTAGCGTAGATGCCATTCTTCTTATGATGTAACGAGTACATCAGGATTTATGGGAAGTGTTCCCGGTTCCAGCTGACCTAATCTATGCAGCCTAACATTGAATTATAGAAGTCTATAATGTATTATGTGAATGCTAGGTCAAAGAGATGTGTCTTTAGTCTAGATTTGAACTGACAGAGTGTGTCTGCTTCCCGGACAATGTTAGGAAGACTGTTCCAAAGTTTTGGTGCTAAATAGGAGAAGGATCTCCCGCCAGCAGTGGATTTTGATATTCTAGGTATAATCAACTGGCCGGAATTTTGAGATCACAATAGACGTGACGGACTATAATGCGTTAAGAGCTCGCTCAAGCACTGCGGAGCTAAACCATTTAGTGCTTTGTAAGTGATCAGCAATATTTTAAAATTTATACAATGTTTAATAGGGAGCCAGTGCAGTTTTGACAGAACCGGGCTAATATGGTCGTACTTCCTGGTTCTGGTAAGAACTCGAGCTGCTGCGTTTTGGACCAGCTGTAGTTTGTTTATTAAGCGTGCAGGGCAACCACCCAGTAGAGCATTACAGTAATCTAGCCTTGAGGTCATGAACGCATGAACTAACTGTTCCGCATTTGTCAATGAGAGCATATGGCGTAATTTAGATATATTTTTAAGATGGAAAAATGTGGTTTTACAGATACTAGACACTTGTATTTGTTTCCCCCCTGAGGCTCCATCTTCGGCGACGTGTGGTAGTTGGTGCGGTCTTCTTGGTGGAGAACAGTCGAGGTCAAGGTCCACTTTTAGGGCTTGCAGCTCAGCCGTGGGATAGTGATGATGTGGGGGTGGTGATGCATGTGAACAGACAGAAACATCAGAGGTGTTGATAGGTGCACATGGGGCAGATGCCTCTTTTTCCCTCATCCCTAAACGGCAAAGTTTTCTGCATTGACCTTCTTTCTCTTTTCTCTCCCTCTTCCAGCCAACAATCAATAGTCCTCTTACAGGACACACACATACACATATGTCTGAAACAACAACCTCTTTGTTCATCATTCCACTCTTCTACAGACTCCCTAGCGACCTTCAGACTTGTAGCGTTCCCTCCCTAGGGAAATCATGATGTTTCATTAGCTTATTGATGTCTCTCATACACTTGTTGCCATACAACTTTCTCATCTGACGGAAAACTGGTGTATCATATTTTTCACAGCTGCTTGTTTTACTCTGAGATTTTCCCATGGTGATTTACTCTGTGTCTGTGGTATTATTTTTTGCGCACCTAAGTAGACTATTGGATGTTTCCAATAGACCTGATTTTTCCCTAAAATCGGACAGGAGGAGCTCTAGGACTGACTTACAGGGTAACCTCGGGTTCACTGCCTCATCAGTCCGCACCCCAAAAACCCATTTGTTCGGAAGCTCTAGGAATGGAATCGATCCAGTCCGTACCCAACAGAACGTCGAGTTTAATTACACGTCAAACTCACTACTCCTTCACAGACTCAGGTCATCAGCATGGTTTAATCTCTCAATTTCCCCAATTAATAATTTTTCTCAGAACAATTTATGCTTGTCTCTTACCCAGTTCTCTCAATGCCACTTGAGCTCTTTTACGATTCCAGTGGTGTCCCTCCCGGGCCCTGGTGGTCAGCCTCTCTCTCTTAAGATTACGAGGTAGGGCTGGAACTGCTCAGTCCAGGGGGCCAAACACCGTCCGCTCCCGGGTCCAAAGGGCACATCCAAGGAATCCCACTTGTGACACCAAATTGTTGTGGCAAATAAACAATTCTGAATAAGAGACAAATGTTCAATCAATGATTATAATGGTTTATTTCTTCCAAGAAAGGCTCACAGTCAGGAAAATGTGTCCCGAAGAGGAGTGCACTCTTCCTCTTCATATCTCTGCTACTCATAAAATGGAGAACATAGGGCCATAGCCCAGGCTCTTAGCCAATTGAACCTTTCTCTGCCTTATTAGGAAAGTACATGATTTACTATAGGGAAAGCTCATTAATATGAATAAAATAATGAATAAAAAACAATTTCCATAACAGAAACCAGGCTCAGTCGCTCAGTTCTCCTCTGGCCAACGAACCAACAGTGTATGATTATGATTCAGGCAGCATTACAGACTGAATCCTGTGAGAAATAATCCCGTCGTTCCATCCCTTAGGAAACGTTGTGAACGGGACCATTGGCAAGCAGATGGTGGACACTCTAGTGGAGTCCTCCAGCAACGTGGAGATGATTCTCAAGTTCTTCGACATGTTCCTCAAGCTGAAAGATCTGACTACCTCCGAGAACTTCAAGGAGCAAGATCCCGACCGTAAAGGATTCATCTCCAAGAAGGAGTTTCAGAAGTCCATGGAGAACCAGAAGCAGTATTCCCAGTCCGAGATCGAGTTCCTGCTATCCTGCGCCGAGGCCGACGAGAACGACATGTTCAACTACGAAGAGTTCGTCAAACGCTTTCACGAACCCGCCAAGGACATCGGCTTCAACGTGGCGGTTCTCCTCACCAATCTATCGGAGCACATGCCTCACGATCCCCGTCTCTCCGCCTTCCTGAACTTGGCCGAGAGCGTTCTGAACTACTTCGAGCCCTTCCTTGGGCGCATCGAGATCATGGGCGGCGCCAAGAGAATCGAGAGGGTTTACTTCGAGATCAGCGAGTCCAGCCGAACGCAGTGGGAGAAACCGCAGGTCAAGTCAGCTTTATTTCTATGGCGCTTTATACAGATACACATTTCATCAATTATGAAGCTAATTTTCCATGTTTAGTGAATTCAGTTCAATAACTGTCAAGTTTGCAAATTTCATCAATTATGAAGCTAATTTTTAATGTTAATTCAGGTAAATAAGAGTGTCAATGTTGCAAATTTCATTAATTATGAAGCTAATTTTTTATGTTGATTCAATTCAGTTAATTACATCAATTATGAAACATATTTTCAAAGTTAGTTCAGTTTACTAACTGTAAATTATGAAGCAAATTTCAATGTCGGATCAGTTCAATAACAGTCAATGTTGCAAATTCCATCAGTTATGAAGCTCATTTTCAGCATTTATTCAGTTCAGTTTAAATAACATTGTCAATGTTGCAAAATTCATCAATTATGAAACAAATTTCCATTGTTGATTCAATTCAGTTCAATAGCTGTCAATGTTGCAAAACTCATCAATGAAACATTTTCAATGTTAATTCAATTCAATAACAGTGTCAATGTTGCAAATTCCATCAGTTATGAAGCTAATTTTCAACATTTATTCAATTCAGTTTAAATAACTCAATTCATCAATTATGAAACAAATTTTCAGTGTTGATTAAATTCAGTTCAATTACTGTCAATGTTGCAAAATTCATCAATTATTAAGCTAATTTTCAATGTTTATTCAATTCAGTTCAATAACCGTCTCAATGTTGCAAAATTCATCAATGATTGAATCAACACTGAACATATTTTTAATGTTGAATCAACACAACATATTTTTAATGTTGAATCAACACTGAACATATTTTCAATGTTAATTCTTTTCAGTAACAGTGTCAATGTTGCAAAATGAATCAATTATGAAACATTTTTAATGTTAATTCAGTTCAGTAAATGTCAATATTGCAAAATTAATCAATTATGAAACATGTTCAATGTTAATTAAATTCAATAACAGTGCCAATGTTGCCAATTTCATTAATTATGAAACTGATTTTTAATGTTGATTCGATTCAGTTCATTGAAGGTCAGTTATTCAAATCTCATCAATTATGAAATTTAACTTCTGCTGTAAAGCAGCTCTACAGAAGACCGTAGTCATTATTCAGATAAATTCAGTTCAAACGTTGTTCTCATCCATGCAGTCAAATCGATATTATTACTGAATGCTAAGTATCTTTTGAACCACAGGTCAAAGAGTCCAAGCGCCAGTTCATTTTCGACGTCGTCAATGAGGGCGGAGAATCGGAAAAGATGGAGCTGTTCGTCAACTTCTGCGAGGACACCATCTTCGAGATGCAGTTGGCGTCTCTGATCTCCGAACCGGACACCACTGAGAGACAAGAGGAGGAAGATGAAGACGATGCTCAGAGCGTGGAGATGGATGAGGATGATGAAGATGGTGCGCTGGAGTCTTCCTCAGCGTTTGCTCTGGCCTGCGTCTCCATGAGAAAAAGCCTCTACAACCTCCAAAAGCTGCTGACCTTCAGGAGCATGAAGAGACAATATCG